>NW_027444994.1:0-160420 GCF_048569485.1 Anomaloglossus baeobatrachus
TGCAGCCTCTCTCTCCAGTGCGAGCCCCCCCGACGTGCAGCCCTCTCTCTCCCTGCGAGCCCCCCCGACGTGCAGCCTCTCTCTCCCTGCGAGCCCCCCCGACGTGCAGCCTCTCTCTCCCTGCGAGCCCCCCCGACGTGCAGCCTCTCTCTCCCTGCGAGCCCCCCCGACGTGCAGCCTCTCTCTCCCTGCGAGCCCCCCCGACGTGCAGCCTCTCTCTCCCTGCGAGCCCCCCCGACGTGCAGCCTCTCTCTCTCCTGCGAGCCCCCCCGACGTGCAGCCTCTCTCTCCCTGCGAGCCCCCCCGACGTGCAGCCTCTCTCTCCCTGCGAGCCCCCCCGACGTGCAGCCTCTCTCTCCCTGCGAGCCCCCCCGACGTGCAGCCTCTCTCTCCCTGCGAGCCCCCCCGACGTGCAGCCTCTCTCTCCCTGCGAGCCCCCCCGACGTGCAGCCTCTCTCCCTGCAGCCCCCCGACGTGCAGCCTCTCTCTCCCTGCGAGCCCCCCCGACGTGCAGCCTCTCTCTCCCTGCGAGCCCCCCCCCCCCCCCCCCGACGTGCAGCCTCTCTCTCTTTGCGAGGGACGCTGCGGGGGCTCGCTGGGCAGCGGGGCGCGTTGGGGTGGGGCTGGCACTGGGCAGGGGGGTGACGCTGCACGTTGTGATGGGGGCCGGCACTGGGCAGGGGGTGACGCTGCACGTTGTGATGGGGGGCCGGCACTGGGCAGGGGGTGACGCTGCACGTTGTGATGGGGGGCCGGCACGGGCACGCAGGGGGTGACGCTGCACGTTGTGATGGGGGGGCCGGCACTGGGCAGGGGGTGACGCTGCACGTTTGGGGGGGGGGCTGGCACTGGGCAGTGGGCGACGCTGCACGTTTTGGGGGGGCTTGCAGGGGGCGACGCTGCACGTTTTGGGGGGGGCTTGCAGGGGGCGACGCTGCACGTTTGGGGGGGCTGGCACTGGGCAATGGGCGACGCTGCACGTTTTGGGGGGGGGCTTGCAGGGGGCGACGCTGCACGTTTTGGGGGGGCTTGCAGGGGGCGACGCTGCACGTTTTGGGGGGGGCTTGCGGGGGGCGACGCTGCACGTTTGGGGGTTCTCGCTGGGCAGTGGTGCGTGTTGTGGGGGCTCTCGCTGGGCAGTGGTGCTTGTTGTGGGCTCTCGCGGGGCAGTGGTGCTTGTTGTGGGCTCTCGCGGGGCAGTGGTGCTTGTTGTGGGGGCTCGCGGGGCAGTGGTGCGTGTTGTGGGGGCTCTCGCGGGGCAGTGGTGCGAGCCCCCCCCGACGTGCAGCCTCTCTCTCCCTGCGAGCCCCCCCGACGTGCAGCCTCTCTCTCCCTGCGAGCCCCCCCGACGTGCAGCCTCTCTCTCCCTGCGAGCCCCCCCCGACGTGCAGCCTCTCTCTCCCTGCGAGCCCCCCCGACGTGCAGCTCTCTCTCCCTGCGAGCCCCCCCGACGTGCAGCCTCTCTCTCCCTGCGAGCCCCCCCGACGTGCAGCCTCTCTCTCCCTGCGAGCCCCCCCGACGTGCAGCCTCTCTCTCCCTGCGAGCCCCCCCGACGTGCAGCCTCTCTCTCCCTGCGAGCCCCCCCGACGTGCAGCCTCTCGTCTCCCTGCGAGCCCCCCCGACGTGCAGCCTCTCTCTCCCTGCGAGCCCCCCCGACGTGCAGCCTCTCTCTCCCTGCGAGCCCCCCCGACGTGCAGCCTCTCTCTCCCTGCGAGCCCCCCGACGTGCAGCCTCTCTCTCCCTGCGAGCCCCCCCGACGTGCAGCCTCTCTCTCCCTGCGAGCCCCCCCGACGTGCAGCCTCTCTCTCCCTGCGAGCCCCCCCGACGTGCAGCCTCTCTCTCCTGCGAGCCCCCCCGACGTGCAGCCTCTCTCTCCCTGCGAGCCCCCCCGACGTGCAGCCTCTCTCTCCCTGCGAGCCCCCCCGACGTGCAGCCTCTCTCTCCCTGCGAGCCCCCCCGACGTGCAGCCTCTCTCTCCCTGCGAGCCCCCCCGACGTGCAGCCTCTCTCTCCCTGCGAGCCCCCCCGACGTGCAGCCTCTCTCTCCCTGCGAGCCCCCCCGACGTGCAGCCTCTCTCTCCCTGCGAGCCCCCCCGACGTGCAGCCTCTCTCTCCCTGCGAGCCCCCCCCCCCCCGACGTGCAGCCTCTCTCTCCCTGCGAGCCCCCCCCCCCCCCCGACGTGCAGCCTCTCTCTCTTTGCGAGGGGACGCTGCGGGGGCTCGCTGGGCAGCGGGGCGCGGCGCGTTGGGGTGGGGCTGGCACTGGGCAGGGGGTGACGCTGCACGTTGTGATGGGGGCCGGCACTGGGCAGGGGGTGACGCTGCACGTTGTGATGGGGGGGCCGGCACTGGGCAGGGGGTGACGCTGCACGTTGTGATGGGGGGCCGGCACTGGGCAGGGGGTGACGCTGCACGTTGTGATGGGGGGCCGGCACTGGGCAGGGGGTGACGCTGCACGTTGTGATGGGGGGCCGGCACTGGGCAGGGGGTGACGCTGCACGTTGTGATGGGGGGCCGGCACTGGGCAGGGGGTGACGCTGCACGTTTGGGGGGGCTGGCACTGGGCAGTGGGCGACGCTGCACGTTTTGGGGGGGCTTGCAGGGGGCGACGCTGCACGTTTTGGGGGGGGCTTGCAGGGGGCGACGCTGCACGTTTGGGGGGGCTGGCACTGGGCAATGGGCGACGCTGCACGTTTTGGGGGGGGCTTGCAGGGGGCGACGCTGCACGTTTTGGGGGGGCTTGCAGGGGGCGACGCTGCACGTTTTGGGGGGGGCTTGCGGGGGGCGACGCTGCACGTTTGGGGGTTCTCGCTGGGCAGTGGTGCGTGTTGTGGGGGCTCTCGCTGGGCAGTGGTGCTTGTTGTGGGCTCTCGCGGGGCAGTGGTGCTTGTTGTGGGCTCTCGCGGGGCAGTGGTGCTTGTTGTGGGGGCTCGCGGGGCAGTGGTGCGTGTTGTGGGGGCTCTCGCGGGGCAGTGGTGCGAGCCCCCCCCGACGTGCAGCCTCTCTCTCCCTGCGAGCCCCCCCGACGTGCAGCCTCTCTCTCCCTGCGAGCCCCCCCGACGTGCAGCCTCTCTCTCCCTGCGAGCCCCCCCCGACGTGCAGCCTCTCTCTCCCTGCGAGCCCCCCCGACGTGCAGCCTCTCTCTCCCTGCGAGCCCCCCCGACGTGCAGCCTCTCTCTCCCTGCGAGCCCCCCCGACGTGCAGCCTCTCTCTCCCTGCGAGCCCCCCCGACGTGCAGCCTCTCTCTCCCTGCGAGCCCCCCCGACGTGCAGCCTCTCTCTCCCTGCGAGCCCCCCCGACGTGCAGCCTCTCTCTCCCTGCGAGCCCCCCCGACGTGCAGCCTCTCTCTCCCTGCGAGCCCCCCCGACGTGCAGCCTCTCTCTCCCTGCGAGCCCCCCCGACGTGCAGCCTCTCTCTCCCTGCGAGCCCCCCCGACGTGCAGCCTCTCTCTCCCTGCGAGCCCCCCCGACGTGCAGCCTCTCTCCCTGCGAGCCCCCCCGACGTGCAGCCTCTCTCTCCCTGCGAGCCCCCCCGACGTGCAGCCTCTCTCTCCCTGCGAGCCCCCCCGACGTGCAGCCTCTCTCTCCCTGCGAGCCCCCCCGACGTGCAGCCTCTCTCTCCCTGCGAGCCCCCCCGACGTGCAGCCTCTCTCTCCCTGCGAGCCCCCCCGACGTGCAGCCTCTCTCTCCCTGCGAGCCCCCCCGACGTGCAGCCTCTCTCTCCCTGCGAGCCCCCCCGACGTGCAGCCTCTCTCTCCCTGCGAGCCACCCCGACGTGCAGCCTCTCTCTCCCTGCGAGCCCCCCCGACGTGCAGCCTCTCTCTCCCTGCGAGCCCCCCCGACGTGCAGCCTCTCTCTCCCTGCGAGCCCCCCCGACGTGCAGCCTCTCTCTCCCTGCGAGCCCCCCGACGTGCAGCCTCTCTCTCCCTGCGAGCCCCCCCCCCCCCGACGTGCAGCCTCTCTCTCCCTGCGAGCCCCCCCCCCCCCGACGTGCAGCCTCTCTCTCCCTGCGAGCCCCCCCCCCCCCCGACGTGCAGCCTCTCTCTCTTTGCGAGGGACGCTGCGGGGGCTCGCTGGGCAGCGGGGCGCGTTGGGGTGGGGCTGGCACTGGGCAGGGGGTGACGCTGCACGTTGTGATGGGGGGGCCGGCACTGGGCAGGGGGTGACGCTGCACGTTGTGATGGGGGGCCGGCACTGGGCAGGGGGTGACGCTGCACGTTGTGATGGGGGGCCGGCACTGGGCAGGGGGTGACGCTGCACGTTTGGGGGGCTGGCACTGGGCAGTGGGCGACGCTGCACGTTTTGGGGGGGCTTGCAGGGGGCGACGCTGCACGTTTTGGGGGGGGGCTTGCAGGGGGCGACGCTGCACGTTTGGGGGGGCTGGCACTGGGCAATGGGCGACGCTGCACGTTTTGGGGGGGGCTTGCAGGGGGCGACGCTGCACGTTTTGGGGGGGCTTGCAGGGGGCGACGCTGCACGTTTTGGGGGGGCTTGCGGGGGGCGACGCTGCACGTTTGGGGGTTCTCGCTGGGCAGTGGTGCGTGTTGTGGGGGCTCTCGCTGGGCAGTGGTGCTTGTTGTGGCTCTCGCGGGGCAGTGGTGCTTGTTGTGGGCTCTCGCGGGGGCAGTGGTGCTTGTTGTGGGGGCTCGCGGGGCAGTGGTGCGTGTTGTGGGGGCTCTCGCGGGGCAGTGGTGCGAGCCCCCCCCGACGTGCAGCCTCTCTCTCCCTGCGAGCCCCCCCGACGTGCAGCCTCTCTCTCCCTGCGAGCCCCCCCGACGTGCAGCCTCTCTCTCCCTGCGAGCCCCCCCCGACGTGCAGCCTCTCTCTCCCTGCGAGCCCCCCCGACGTGCAGCCTCTCTCTCCCTGCGAGCCCCCCCGACGTGCAGCCTCTCTCTCCCTGCGAGCCCCCCCGACGTGCAGCCTCTCTCTCCCTGCGAGCCCCCCGACGTGCAGCCTCTCTCTCCCTGCGAGCCCCCCCGACGTGCAGCCTCTCTCTCCCTGCGAGCCCCCCCGACGTGCAGCCTCTCTCCCTGCGAGCCCCCCCGACGTGCAGCCTCTCTCTCCCTGCGAGCCCCCCCGACGTGCAGCCTCTCTCTCCCTGCGAGCCCCCCCGACGTGCAGCCTCTCTCTCCCTGCGAGCCCCCCCGACGTGCAGCCTCTCTCTCCCTGCGAGCCCCCCCGACGTGCAGCCTCTCTCTCCTGCGAGCCCCCCCGACGTGCAGCCTCTCTCTCCCTGCGAGCCCCCCCCGACGTGCAGCCTCTCTCTCCCTGCGAGCCCCCCCGACGTGCAGCCTCTCTCTCCCTGCGAGCCCCCCCGACGTGCAGCCTCTCTCTCCCTGCGAGCCCCCCCGACGTGCAGCCTCTCTCTCCCTGCGAGCCCCCCCGACGTGCAGCCTCTCTCTCCCTGCGAGCCCCCCCGACGTGCAGCCTCTCTCTCCCTGCGAGCCCCCCCGACGTGCAGCCTCTCTCTCCCTGCGAGCCCCCCGACGTGCAGCCTCTCTCTCCCTGCGAGCCCCCCCGACGTGCAGCCTCTCTCTCCCTGCGAGCCCCCCGACGTGCAGCCTCTCTCTCCCTGCGAGCCCCCCCCCCCCGACGTGCAGCCTCTCTTTCCCTGCGAGCCCCCCCCCCCCCGACGTGCAGCCTCTCTCTCCCTGCGAGCCCCCCCCCCCCCCCGACGTGCAGCCTCTCTCTCTTTGCGAGGGACGCTGCGGGGGCTCGCTGGGCAGCGGGGCGCGGCGCGTTGGGGTGGGGCTGGCACTGGGGCAGGGGGGTGACGCTGCACGTTGTGATGGGGGGCCGGCACTGGGCAGGGGGTGACGCTGCACGTTGTGATGGGGGGCCGGCACTGGGCAGGGGGTGACGCTGCACGTTGTGATGGGGGGCCGGCACTGGGCAGGGGGTGACGCTGCACGTTGTGATGGGGGGCCGGCACTGGGCAGGGGGTGACGCTGCACGTTGTGATGGGGGGCCGGCACTGGGCAGGGGGTGACGCTGCACGTTGTGATGGGGGGCCGGCACTGGGCAGGGGGTGACGCTGCACGTTGTGATGGGGGGCCGGCACTGGGCAGGGGGTGACGCTGCACGTTGTGATGGGGGGCCGGCACTGGGCAGGGGGTGACGCTGCACGTTGTGATGGGGGGCCGGCACTGGGCAGGGGGTGACGCTGCACGTTGTGATGGGGGGCCGGCACTGGGCAGGGGGTGACGCTGCACGTTGTGATGGGGGGCCGGCACTGGGCAGGGGGTGACGCTGCACGTTGTGATGGGGGGCCGGCACTGGGCAGGGGGGTGACGCTGCACGTTGTGATGGGGGGCCGGCACTGGGCAGGGGGTGACGCTGCACGTTGTGATGGGGGGCCGGCACTGGGCAGGGGGTGACGCTGCACGTTGTGATGGGGGGCCGGCACTGGGCAGGGGGTGACGCTGCACGTTGTGATGGGGGGCCGGCACTGGGCAGGGGGTGACGCTGCACGTTGTGATGGGGGGCCGGCACTGGGCAGGGGGTGACGCTGCACGTTGTGATGGGGGGCCGGCACTGGGCAGGGGGTGACGCTGCACGTTGTGATGGGGGGCCGGCACTGGGCAGGGGGTGACGCTGCACGTTGTGATGGGGGGCCGGCACTGGGCAGGGGGTGACGCTGCACGTTGTGATGGGGGGCCGGCACTGGGCAGGGGGTGACGCTGCACGTTGTGATGGGGGGCCGGCACTGGGCAGGGGGTGACGCTGCACGTTGTGATGGGGGGCCGGCACTGGGCAGGGGGTGACGCTGCACGTTGTGATGGGGGGCCGGCACTGGGCAGGGGGTGACGCTGCACGTTGTGATGGGGGGCCGGCACTGGGCAGGGGGTGACGCTGCACGTTGTGATGGGGGGCCGGCACTGGGCAGGGGGTGACGCTGCACGTTGTGATGGGGGGCCGGCACTGGGCAGGGGGTGACGCTGCACGTTGTGATGGGGGGCCGGCACTGGGCAGGGGGTGACGCTGCACGTTGTGATGGGGGGCCGGCACTGGGCAGGGGGTGACGCTGCACGTTGTGATGGGGGGCCGGCACTGGGCAGGGGGTGACGCTGCACGTTGTGATGGGGGGCCGGCACTGGGCAGGGGGTGACGCTGCACGTTGTGATGGGGGGCCGGCACTGGGCAGGGGGTGACGCTGCACGTTGTGATGGGGGGCCGGCACTGGGCAGGGGGTGACGCTGCACGTTGTGATGGGGGGGCCGGCACTGGGCAGGGGGGTGACGCTGCACGTTGTGATGGGGGGCCGGCACTGGGCAGGGGGTGACGCTGCACGTTGTGATGGGGGGGCCGGCACTGGGCAGGGGGTGACGCTGCACGTTGTGATGGGGGGGCCGGCACTGGGCAGGGGGTGACGCTGCACGTTGTGATGGGGGGCCGGCACTGGGCAGGGGGTGACGCTGCACGTTGTGATGGGGGGCCGGCACTGGGCAGGGGGTGACGCTGCACGTTGTGATGGGGGGCCGGCACTGGGCAGGGGGTGACGCTGCACGTTGTGATGGGGGGCCGGCACTGGGCAGGGGGTGACGCTGCACGTTGTGATGGGGGGGCCGGCACTGGGCAGGGGGGTGACGCTGCACGTTGTGATGGGGGGGCCGGCACTGGGCAGGGGGGTGACGCTGCACGTTGTGATGGGGGGGCCGGCACTGGGCAGGGGGTGACGCTGCACGTTGTGATGGGGGGCCGGCACTGGGCAGGGGGGTGACGCTGCACGTTGTGATGGGGGGCCGGCACTGGGCAGGGGGTGACGCTGCACGTTGTGATGGGGGGCCGGCACTGGGCAGGGGGTGACGCTGCACGTTGTGATGGGGGGCCGGCACTGGGCAGGGGGTGACGCTGCACGTTGTGATGGGGGGCCGGCACTGGGCAGGGGGTGACGCTGCACGTTGTGATGGGGGGCCGGCACTGGGCAGGGGGTGACGCTGCACGTTGTGATGGGGGGCCGGCACTGGGCAGGGGGTGACGCTGCACGTTGTGAGGGGGGCCGGCACTGGGCAGGGGGTGACGCTGCACGTTTGGTGGGGGCTCGCACTGGGCAGGGGGCGAAGGGGGGCCCTGTGTGTGTGTGTGGGGGCCGTGTGTGTGTGTGTGGGGGCCGTGTGTGTGTGTGTGGGGGCCGTGTGTGTGTGTGTGGGGGCCGTGTGTGTGTGTGTGGGGGCCGTGTGTGTGTGTGTGGGGGCCGTGTGTGTGTGTGTGGGGGCCGTGTGTGTGTGTGTGGGGGCCGTGTGTGTGTGTGTGGGGGCCGTGTGTGTGTGTGTGGGGGCCGTGTGTGTGTGTGTGGGGGCCGTGTGTGTGTGTGTGGGGGCCGTGTGTGTGTGTGTGGGGGCCGTGTGTGTGTGTGTGTGGGGGCCGTGTGTGTGTGTGTGTGGGGGCCGTGTGTGTGTGTGTGTGGGGGGCCGTGTGTGTGTGTGTGTGGGGGCCGTGTGTGTGTGTGTGTGGGGGCCGTGTGTGTGTGTGTGTGGGGGCCGTGTGTGTGTGTGTGTGTGTGTGTGTGTTGGGTGGGGCTCGCAGGGAGAGAGGCTGCATGTTGGGTGGGGGGGAGCTTGCAGGGGGAGAGAGGCTGCACGTTGGGGGGGGGGGGGAGGATGCAGGGGGGAAAGAGGCTGCACGTTGGGGAGGGGGGGAAGAGGCTGCACGTTGGGGGGGGGAGCTTGCAGGGGGAAAGAGGCTGCACGTTGGGGGGGGGGGGGGAGCTCTCAGGGGGGAAGAGGCTGCACGTTGGTGGGGGGGAGCTCTCAGGGGGGAAGAGGCTGCACGTTGGGGGGAGCTTGCAGGGGGAAAGAGGCTGCACGTTGGGGGGAGCTTGCAGGGGGAAAGAGGCTGCACGTTGGGGGGGGGGGGAGCTTGCAGGGGGGAAGAGGCTGCACGTTGGGGGGAGCTTGCAGGGGGAAAGAGGCTGCACGTTGGGGGGAGCTTGCAGGGGGAAAGAGGCTGCACGTTGGGGGGGGGGGAGCTTGCAGGGGGGAAAGAGGCTGCACGTTGGGGGGGGGGGAGCTTGCAGGGGGAAAGAGGCTGCACGTGGGGGCCGAGCTTGCAGGGGGAGAGAGGCTGCACGTTGGGGGGAGCTTGCAGGGGGAGAGAGGCTGCACGTTGGCGGGGGGGGAGCTTGCAGGGGGAGAGAGGCTGCACGGTTGGCGGGGGGGGAGCTTGCAGGGGGAGAGAGGCTGCACGTTGGCGGGGGGGAGCTTGCAGGGGGAGAGAGGCTGCACGTTGGCGGGGGGGAGCTTGCAGGGGGAGAGAGGCTGCACGTCGTTGGCGGGGGGGAGCTTGCAGGGGGAGAGAGGCTGCACGTTGGTGGGGCGCTTGCAGGGGAGAGAGGCTGCACGTTGGTGGGGAGCTTGCAGGGGGAGAGAGGCTGCACGTGGGGGGCTCGTGCTGGGCAGGGGGCCGTGTTGCACTTTGTGGGAGGTGTGCTATTAATCTTCTCCCTTTGTTTTTCTAACACAGTTTGTGACTACTGGCATCTGGTGTAATTGCCCCCCGTCGTCCCACCTTAGAGACTGAGAGAACAGTGTGGTCTAATGCACATCATCCTCCTGTGTCCTCCAATGTATTCAACAAGAGCATTTTTATGGTAAATGGAGAAATACAATTTTTACACCTAAAACGCACGGGACTCCGATACAAAAGATTTTTTTTCTTTCATTGTTGCCAATGTCCAATATGGCTTTATTCTACGTATTGATTTGTAAAGTTGATTGTTACAGTGTATATTTGTATCCCCGACCTACTGTCTCCCCCTCTCTAATTACCCTGTAGACTGTAACCCCCCCGAGAGCAGGGTCCGCTCCCCTCTGTACCAGTCTATCAGTGTTATATATTTGTATCCCCGACCTTCTGTCTCCTCCCCATTACCTGGTAGACTGTGAGCCCCTGAGGGCAGGGTCCGCTCCCCTCTGTACCAGTCTATCAGTGTTATATATTTGTATCCCCGACCTTCTGTCTCCTCCTCATTACCCTGTAGACTGTGAGCCCCTGAGGGCAGGGTCCGCTCCCCTCTGTACCAGTCTATCAGTGTTATATATTTGTATCCCCGACCTTCTGTCTCCTCCCCATTACCTGGTAGACTGTGAGCCCCTGAGGGCAGGGTCCGCTCCCCTCTGTACCAGTCTATCAGTGTTATATATTTGTATCCCCGACCTTCTGTCTCCTCCCCATTACCCTGTAGACTGTAGCCCCTGAGGGCAGGGTCCGCTCCCCTCTGTCCCCGTCTATGAGGATTGGTTTATTCACTGTAATTTATATCTGTATTTTGTGTGTTACCCGTTCCCATGTACAGCATGGAATAAATGTTCTCTATAAAAATAAAACTGTATAAATATATTTCTCCTTTTTTTTTTTTAAATTGATATACTTATTTTAATAAAACTGTTCTAGAAGTTTGGGCTGAATGTTCATTTCTATAATGATAAAGCTCGGTGTGACATTAGTGAGCAGTCACTGCCGGTCGGGCTGCGGTCACAGTGTTGTAGGTAGTTTCCAAAACATCTGTCCTCACATGTAGACCCACAGTAAACTGATCAGATCTCGCTGACAATTTATTTTCTGTCTTTAGCAGACCCCTGATCCTCTCTCACGCCCCCCATTTATTAGGCCCCAGTCCTGTTTCACCGTGTTTCCCTCCTTTGGTGGCAACATAACTCCATGAGGCTCACACCGCCTGATTCCGGTCATATGGGGCGAAACGTTTTTTTTTTTTTTCTTTAAATTTAAAGGGACGTAAGTTGCTTTTTGCTGAGCGTCTGAAGCTGTTGCCACCACTGTTCCATAGGACGGGCTCTGGCAGAGGTGACACTACGTATTTTACAGAGGGGTAACAATACTTCTTAGAAATTTTGAGAAGTATTTTTAGCCGCTGAGGAGAACATCATAATTTGCAGCAACTCAAAATGATAGTACATACAGTAGATGGGTATCTATAAGGCCCCTTTCAGATGTCCGTGTTTAAACAGGTGCAAGCCACACGTACCAGTATGGTTGTCCGTGTGGTACCGGTAAAAAAAAAAGTAAGATACTGAAATGAATGTTTTTTGGTTTTGTTTTTTTTTTTGATTTTTTTTTTTTGTTTAATGTGGAAAGCCTGAAAAATTAAAGATATAGGAAGATAAATAGAGCTTATAGAATAGTGTTCTAGAGATAGTTAGCTTGACCAGCATTTTTACACCATTTTTATTTTTTAATTTAAAAAAAAAAGTGGGGTCCCCCCAACTTTCATATCCAGCACAGGAACAGCAGCAGCTGTAGGCTGAAATCCTCAGCTCTTTGCAGTACCTTGGCTGGTTATGAAAAATAGAGGGGATCCCACGCTTATTCTTTACATTTTTAGATTAAAAAAAATTACGTGTGGTCCCCTCTATTTTTACTAAAAAAACAGCCATGGTACAGCAGACAACTGGGGGATGATATTCTTAGGGTGGAAAGGGCCATGGTTATTTGGCCCTTTCCAGCCTAACAATAGCAGCCCACAGACGCCCGAGAAGTGGCACATCAATTAGATGCAGCAATTGTGGTGCTGGACCTGGCTTTTCCCGTTGCTTTGGTGCAATGGCAAACTGGGTAATATTTGTGGGGTTGATGCCAGCTCCAGCATACACCCCTACTACTAATCCAGTAGATGAAAGGAGAATAACAAACTTTATTTGAACAAAAAACCTTCGACTCAGACCTCATTCACCAATTTATTTGATTTTTATAAATAAAAAACAGTTCTACCGTAATCTATGGTGAGGTCCCACGACATTCCCCAAAAGCAAACCTGGAAAGACATAAAAGAGAAAATCATTCAATAAATAAAGACAAAAGACATCCTCTTTTCCAATTTATTTCTCTATCAAAGCCCTAATCCTGGTCTGCCGAAAGCCAATTGGGGGCGGTCACGTCAATACTGCTGTCACACTCAATGGAGAACCGAACATTCCTCATTGGTTGTGAGAGTACTCACACACACACTGCTGTGGATGCTTCTGTTTGATGACCTTCATCTCATAAGGTGAGCTCAGGTTATTCAGGTCAGCAGTATGTGTGCGGGCGCGGCAGTGATGTCACAGGTTAATCAGAGTTCACAATGAACTCAGATGACATCCTTATGACACCCGCGCTACTGTGGGGGTCGCGGCAGTAACGTCATGGGTTCATCGGAGTTCTCAATAAACTTTGAAGAACCCGTGAAGTCACTGTCGCTACACCCGCGGTGGCGTAGGCGTTGTCAGGATATCAGAGTTCCTTGGATACTCACCTGTCCCCAGCGATGCTGTCCCTGGCACTGATGTCTATGGTGCTGCTGCTTCCAGGTCCTCCGTTGAGTGCATATTCATTGAGTATAATGAGCGGGGATCGGAAGCAAGTGACAGCCAGGGCTGGAGACAAGTACGGTAAGTATAAAAATTCATTTTATTTCAGAGACACGTGTTTTCTCTGGTTCTTGTCACACGGATCACATCAGTGTGACACCCGTGCTGCCTGAGAAAAAAAAACAATGTCTGCGTGCAGGGAAATGTGGGGCAACACGGTCCATGTAAAAACATGCATGTGTGAGGAACACTATAGAATAACATGAGTACGTGTGGCATCCGTGTTAAAAATGGATGTCACACATACCTGAAACATATGGATAAAAATTCCCCGTTTTCCCAATCGGTGCGGGTTCCAGTGATCGGACACTGATCAGCAGGTGATCACCTTGCCCATGGATAGGTGATAACTTGTTTTCACTAAACAATCCCTTTAAGGCGTGTAAACAATACCTACAATTATTTGTCCGACAGCTCTCTCTTGACTATCACATACAGGAGTGCTCGGCCAAATGTTCTTGTGTTCTCTCTCTGAGAGCTGATGTCGCCTCCTCTGGGGGTGGATTATCTTTCAAGAGATCAAAAGCATCAACAAGTGGAATTCAAACACGCCGGTTCCTTCCCTCCCTTTAAGCTGGGTTCACACTAATCGACAGCGACAACGACGTCGCTGTTACGTCACCATTTTCTGTGACGTAAAAGCGACCTTGTAAGTCGCTGTTATGATCGCTGCTTAGCTGTCAAACACAGCGACGCAGCAGCGATCATAACGTCGCTGTGCTACATGTGCAGAGAGCAGGGAGCCGCGCTTAGCGCTGGCTCCTTGCTCTCCTAGGTACAGTACACATCGGGTTAATTAACCCGATGTGTGCTGCAGCTACATGTCACAGTGCAGAGAGCAGGGAGCTGCGCACACTGCTTAGCGCTGGCTCCTTGCTCTCCTTGCTACAGTATACATTGGGTTAATTACCCGATGCGTACTGCAGCCACATGTGCACAGAGCAGGAGCCGGCGCTGGCAGCAAGGGCGGAGGCTGGTAACGAAGGTAAATATCGGGTAACCAGGGAAAGGTCTTCCCTTGGTTACCCAATGTTTACGCTGGTTACAGCTTAACGCAGCTGCCAGACGCCGGCTCCTGCTCCCTGCTCGCTTCATTTCGTCGCTCTCTCGCTGTCACACACAGCGATGTGTGTGTCACAGCGGGAGAGTGACGACCAAAAAATTAAGCTGGACATTCAGCAACGACCGGCGACCTCACAGCAGGGGCCAGGTCGTTGCTGGATGTCACACACAGCGACAGTGACTGGACGTCGCTGCAACGTCACAGAAAATGGTGACGTAGCAGCGACCTCGTTGTTGTTGTCGCTGTGTGTGACACCAGCTTTACATCCATTCTCGAGGTAAGTCAGATAGCCCCCATACACATCATATTGTTGTCTGATCCGGGCAATTTTAGCCCTATGTTTATGGGAGCTTTCATGTAATCTGTATAAGGGCTTATTCAAACATCTAAGAACGTCAGTACAATCTCTGAACACAATGCATGGACTGGCTGAGGCCGTCCTTATAGACAGTGCTGTGAGCTCAGAAATCATGAACCTCAGTGCAGCAACTCCGCTCTAGTCACCTCTAGTGAGATAGAATGGAGTTACTGTACAGGGGACGTTCCTTACAGATGCTGTGAGATCAGAAATCATGAGCCTCAGTGCAGCAACTCCGCTCTAGTCACCTCTAGTGAGATAGAATGGAGTTACTGTACAGGGGATGTTCCTTACAGACAGTGCTGTGAGATCAGAAATCATGAACCTCAGTGCAGCAACTCCGCTCTAGTCACCTCTAGTGAGATAGAATGGAGTTACTGTACAGGGGATGTTCCTTACAGACAGTGCTGTGAGATCAGAAATCATGAACCTTAGTGCAACAACTGTGATCTAGTCATCTCTGTGCTGGGCAGTGTTGTAACTAGAATTTGATGGGCCCCAATGCAAAATTAGGACCTGCCCCCCCCCCAACACAGATACACTGGGTACAGGATAATGACATCGACACTCGGGGCATGGGATAATGACGCTGACACTCAGGGTGCGGGATAATGAAGTTAACACTTGGCTCTTTCCCTCAGCACTCAGGTTTCCCATGATCGGAAATCCCTCTTTCTATCATCATCCAGCTTTCCTATGTTCTGATATCCATCTTGTCCTCAGCACCCAGCTTCCCTAGGCTCTGCTATACATCTTTCCCTCAGCACCCAGCTTTCCCATATCATAGCATCGTAAAGCTGGGTGCTGCGGGTAAGAGCCTCTTTCCATCAGCACAAAACGTTCCCATCCCAAGCTTATGTCTTTGTCCCCCCTCGTATATATAGTTCTCCAAATACTATAATGGCCCCCACATAGCCTTCCATATAGCATATTGGGTCCCACGTAACCCTTCATTTTACTAGAATGCGCCCCATAGTCCTCCTTGTATTATAATGCATTTCCCATAGTCCTCTATGTATAAGGTAACTCTTATAGCCCTCCAATTATTATACTACAACTCCCATAGTCCTCCATGTATTATAATTCACTCCATAGTCCTCCATATATTATACTGCACCCCATAGTCCTCCATATATTATAATGCACCCCCATAGTCCTCCATGTTTTTATAATGCACCCCCATAGTCCATGGATAAGGTAGCCCTCATAGGCCTTCATATATTATAATGCAGCCCCCATAGTCATGCATGTATTATAATGCACCCCACAGCTCACCATGTATTATAATGCAGACCTCATAGGCCTCCATGTATAATAATGCAGCCCCCATAATCCTCCATATATTATAATAGTAGCTGTCATATACCGTCCCCCAGGCCCACCCACCCAGTTCCTTGACCACTTTTCAGCCTGGCTGCCGCACTTCATGTCCTCAGAATTACCAACCCTCATCCGAGGAGACTTTAACATACCCATGATCAGCCCCTCCTCCCCATCTGCATCCCAGCTTCTATCTCTCACCACCTCCCTTGGCCTCTCACAGCTCTCATCTTCTGAGACACATGAAGATGGTAACACTCTTGACCTGGTCTTTATCCGCCTCTGCTCAATCTCTGACTTTGACAACTCACCTCTTCCCCTCTCTGACCACAACATCCTCTCCTTCAAGCTCACAAACCCTCGTCCACCCCAGTACACTCCCACCTATCACACATTCAGAAACCTACAGGCCATTGACTTTCAGACCCTTACAGACTCTTTACACTCATCACTGTCCCCTATGTCCTCACTTTCCTGTCCTGATCTGGCTGTAAACCATTACAATGACACACTCAGAAATACCCTAGACCAAGTAGCACCCCTCACCCTCAGAACCTCCAAACACAGAGTAAAACAGCCTTGGCTCACTTCCCAAACTCGATTTCTCCAGTGATGCTCTAGGAGTGCCAAACGCATATGGAGGAAAACCCGCACACCAGAAAACGTCATCCACTACAAGTTCATCTTAAGGACCTACAACTCTTCACCTCGCCAAACAGACCTACTTCACCACCCTTATTTCCTCACTATCCAACAATCCAAAAAAGCTCTTTGACACCTTTCACTCCCTCCTCAGTCCCAAAGTACATACCCCCATCACAGACCTTCATGCTGATGACCTGGCCTCATATTTCACAGATAAAATAGAAAACATCCGCCAGGAGATCAGCTCCCAGCTACCAAGCGTTGTGAATCCCATCCCTCCATATATCCCATCAAGCTCACTTTCCACATTTGACCCAGTCACAGAGGAGGAAGTCTCCAGGCTCCTCTCTTCTTCTCATCCTACCACTTGCCCTACTGATCCCTTTCCCTCACACCTACTCTGGTTGTCACCACTCACCTAACTAAAATCTTCAATCTCTCTCTCTCTTCGGGTATCTTCCCCTCCTCCCTCAAACACTCTATTATTACTCCATTATTAAAAAACCCTTCCCTTGATCCGTCCTGCACAAGCAACTACAGACCAGTCTCCAATCTCCCCTTCATCTTCAAACTCTTGGAGCGCCTGGTCTACTCTCGCCTCACCCGCTACCTGTCCTCTCACTCTCCTCTAGATCCTTTACAGTCTGGCTTCCGCCCTTTACACTCAACAGAAACTGCCCTTGTCAAAGTGACCAATGACCTATTGACTGCAAAACATAATGGTGACCACTCTCTGCTTATCCTTCTTGACCTCTCTGCCGCCTTCGACACTGTTGACCACCATCTCCTTCTCTCTATGCTCCATTCTATCGGCCTAAAGGACACTGTGCTCTCGTGGTTCTCTAACTATCTTTCTCGCCGTTCATTCAATGTATCATTTGCTGGCTCCACATCTTCTCCTCTTCCTCTCACTGTTGGGGTCCCTCAAGGTTCAGTCCTCGGCCCTCTTCTTTTCTCCCTCTACACTGCCCCAATTGGAATGACCATTAGCAGATTTGGTTTTCAGTACCATCTTTATGCTGATGACACACAGCTATACACCTCATCCCCTGAGCTCACCCCCGCTGTACTACAGAACAGAAGTGACTGCCTGACTGCAGTTTGCAATGTCATGTCTGCTCTCTATCTCAAACTTAACCTTTCCAAAACTGCCCGCTCCTGCCGCTTGCACCTCAAGAACATCTCTAGAATCCGCCCCTTTCTCACAATGGAAATGACAAAAACACTCACCGTGGCCCTGATCCACTCTCGCCTTGACTACTGTAACTCTCTATTAATTGGTCTCCCCCTAACTAGACTCTCTCCTCTACAGTCCATCCTTAATGCAGCAGCTAGGGTCATCTATCTGGCTAATCGCTACTCGGATGCCTCTGCTCTGTGCCAGTCATTGCACTGGCTGCCCATATATCACAGGATCCAATTCAAACTGCTTGTTCTCACCCACAAAGCTCTCCACAGTACAGCACCCCCTACATCTCCACCCTCCTCTCTGTCTATCACCACAAAGCTCTCCACAGTGCGGCACCCCCCTACATCTCCACCCTCCTCTCTGTCTGTCTCTGTCTCACCCCACCCGGTCTCTACGCTCTGAAAACGACTTTCGACTAACATCAACACTAATCCGAACCTCCCACTCCCGGATCCAAGACTTCTTCCGAGCTGCACCAATCCTCTGGAACGCTCTACTGTTAGGGCCAGGTGGACGGGCAGACCCAGGAGGCGGATCCACTGGGCCGAACTCCTTGATGAAGGCAAGGGGTCCGGTAGCCGGAGCACTACGGGTAGCAGGACAGTCCGTATACAAGAGTAGAATGGAGAAGTCCCTGGGACCACGGAGTCACTGATGGTAGTCCGGGTGACGGAGCTCAGGTTCGGAGGCCGAGATGTTGTCAGGCGGAGTCCGGAACCGATGGAGCGAGAGGACGGGTCACCTCAGGGATCAGAGATGGTACGGACTGACAGGATGGCAGATAGTCAGCGTTCTGGGTTCGGGAATCGGCAGGACCGGATGGCGAGGCAGGAGCGGCTCTAGAAGAGAGATAGGTAAGTATGGCACAGAGACACAAGGAGACCTGACTCCTAGCTTGGGAAACACGAAGAACAGGCCCCGCCCACTTGGACACTAAACCCCTTTATACCCTGTACCTGTGTGCTCAATTTCCTGTCAGTGGACGCTGGCCCTTTAAGAAAGGGTCAATGACCGCGCGCGCGCCCTAATGCGCATGCGCGAGGCCCGGGTGCCAGAAGCCAGGGCAGGGAGCGGTGAGCAGGAAGCAGGAGAGCCGGGCTGGGGCTGAGCAGCCGACGGGCGCCGGGAGCGGGGACCGGACCGCCTGGAGACCGCAGGCAATGGAGGCTGGGGACCGGGGAGAGAAGAAGGGAAGCCGGGGAGCGTGGCAGGTGAGCCGGGGAGCAGAGCAGGGGAGCCGGAGAGCGTGACATCTACCCCAAGAAGTTATAATGAATCATAACTTACTCTGCTTCAGACGCTCCCTAAAAACGCATCTTTTTAGGGCGGCCTACCACACTCCCTAATCTAATCCAATTCACACAGTGCCTCTACAACTTCTCACAACATAACCTCACGTCAAACTCCATGCCACCCAAATGCATCTCAAGATTCAGGCCCACTGGTCCAGGAAGCCATTATCTATCCCCCATTTCCTTGAAATTGCTGGATTGTCATTGTAAATAAGCACTTGTACCTTGCCCCCCCCACCCATATCTCATTGTAGATTGTAAGCTCTCACGAGCAGGGTTGTCTTTTTTTTCCCCTCTAAATATTGCATTTTCTATTACTGTTATTACTGTTACTTTTTTGTATATGATCCTCCTGAATTGTAAAGCGCTGCGGAATATGTTGGCGCTATAGAAATAAAGATTATTATTATTATTATTATTATTATTAATATTATTAATACAGCTCACATAGTACTCCATGTATTACTGTATAATGCACTCCCCATAGTCATTCATGTATTATAATGCAGCCCCCAAAGTCCTCTGTATATTATACTGAACCCCATTGTCCTACATATACTGCACCCCATAGCCATCTATGTAAAATTCACCCCATAGTACTCCATATATTATACTGCACCACATAGTTCTCCATGTATTATACTGCACCCCATAGTACTACATACAGTTAGGTCCAGAAATATTTGGACAGTGACACAATTTTCGCGAGTTGGGCTCTGCATGCCACCACATTGGATTTGAAATGAAACCTCTACAACAGAATTCAAGTGCAGATTGTAACGTTTAATTTGAAGGTTTGAACAAAAATATCTGATAGAAATTGTAGGAATTGTACACATTTCTTTACAAACACTCCACATTTTAGGAGGTCAAAAGTAATTGGACAAATAAACCAAACCCAAACAAAATATTTTTAATTTCAATATTTTGTTGCCAATCCTTTGGAGGCAATCACTGCCTTAAGTCTGGAACCCATGGACATCACCAAACGCTGGGTTTCCTCCTTCTTAATGCTTTGCCAGGCCTTTACAGCCGCAGCCTTCAGGTCTTGCTTGTTTGTGGGTCTTTCCGTCTTAAGTCTGGATTTGAGCAAGTGAAATGCATGCTCAATTGGGTTAAGATCTGGTGATTGACTTGGCCATTGCAGAATGTTCCACTTTTTTGCACTCATGAACTCCTGGGTAGCTTTGGCTGTATGTTTGGGGTCATTGTCCATCTGTACTATGAAGCGCCGTCCGATCAACTTTGCGGCATTTGGCTGAATCTGGGCTGAAAGTATATCCCGGTACACTTCAGAATTCATCCGGCTACTCTTGTCTGCTGTTATGTCATCAATAAACACAAGTGACCACGTGATCACGTTGCCTCCACCATGTTTTACAGAGGATGCGGTGTGCCTTGGATCATGTGCCGTTCCCTTTCTTCTCCAAACTTTTTTCTTCCCATCATTCTGGTACAGGTTGATCTTTGTCTCATCTGTCCATAGAATACTTTTCCAGAACTGAGCTGGCTTCATGAGGTGTTTTTCAGCAAATTTAACTCTGGCCTGTCTATTTTTGGAATTGATGAATGGTTTCCATCTAGATGTGAACCCTTTGTATTTACTTTCATGGAGTCTTCTCTTTACTGGTGACTTAGAGACAGATACACCTACTTCACTGAGAGTGTTCTGGACTTCAGTTGATGTTGTGAACGGGTTCTTTTTCACCAAAGAAAATATGCGGCGATCATCCACCACTGTTGTCATCCGTGGACGCCCAGGCCTTTTTGAGTTCCCAAGCTTACCAGTCAATTCCTTTTTTCTCAGAATGTACCCGACTTTTGATTTTGCTACTCCAAGCATGTCTGCTATCTCTCTGATGGATTTTTTCTTTTTTTTTCAGCCTCAGGATGTTCTGCTTCACCTCAATTGAGAGTTCCTTAGACCGCATGTTGTCTGGTCACAGCAACAGCTTCCAAATGCAAAACCACACACCTGTAATCAACCCCAGACCTTTTAACTACTTCATTGATTACAGGTTAACGAGGGAGACGCCTCCAGAGTTAATTGCAGCCCTTAGAGTCCCTTGTCCAATTACTTTTGGTCCCTTGAAAAAGAGGAGGCTATGCATTACAGAGCTATGATTCCTAAACCCTTTCTCCGATTTGGATGTGAAAACTCTCATATTGCAGCTGGGAGTGTGCACTTTCAGCCCATATTATATATATAATTGTATTTCTGAACATGTTTTTGTAAACAGCTAAAATAACAAAACTTGTGTCACTGTCCAAATATTTCTGGACCTAACTGTATATTATACTGCACCCCACAGTCCTGCGTATATTATACTGCACCCCATAGTTTTCCATATATTATAATGCACCCCCATAGTCCTATATGTATTATAATGCAGTCACCATAGTCCTTCATACACTGTGTGCAGAATTATTAGGCAAGTTGTATTTCAGAGGATTTTTTTCTATTATTGATCAACAACTATGTTCTCAATCACCCAAAAGACTCATAAATATCAAAGCTTAATATTTTTGGCAGTTGGAGTGGGGTTTTTTAGATTTGGCTATCTTAGGCTAGATTTGGCTATCTTAGGTCCACGCAGCGGAAAATGCACGGATTTTGCCGCGGATTTCTCGCAGAAAAGCCGCGGATTTCACGAAAATCTGCAGCACCGGCACTTCCCAGCCATTTCTATGGCATTTTGGAAATGCTGTGTCCATGCTGTGGATTTTTCCGCAGCGGATTTCGTGCGGATTTTGGTCCGGAAAAATCTGCAACATGTCAATTATTGTTGCGGATTTTCATCCGGATTTTGGCTTTAAAATTGGGGAAAAAAAATCCGCATCAAATCCGCGGCAATTACGCGGTAAATCCACGTCAAATCCGCACCTTTGAAAAGGTGCGGATTTTGCGGGAAAGCTGCGGATTTTGATGCAGAAAAATCCGCAGCTACATTCTCTCGTGGACACATAGCCTTAGGAGGATATCTGTCTGTGCGGGTAACTATTACTGTGCAGAATTATTAGGCAACTTAATAAAAACCAAATCTATTCCCATCTCACTTGTTTATTTTCACCAGGTAAACCAATATAACTGCACAAAATTTAGAAATAAACATTTCTGACATGCAAAAAAAACCACAAAAAATTAGTGACCAATATAGCCCCCTTTCTTTATGATGACACCTAACAGCCGACTATCCATAGATTCTGTCATTGCTTGATCTGTTTACACTCAACATTGCGTGCAGCAGCCGCCACAGCCTCCAGACACCACAGCCTCCAGACACCACAGCCTCCAGTCACCACAGCCTCCAGCCACCACAGCCTCCAGACACTGCTCCCAGAGGTGGACTGTTTTCTTTCCCTGTAGATCTCACTTTTATGAGGGACCACAGATTCTCTATGGGGTTCAGATCAGGTGAACAAGGGGGTCATGTCATTATTTTTTCATCTTTTAGACCTTTACTGGCCAGCCACGCTGTGGAGTAGTTGGATGCATGTGATGGAGCATTGTCCTGCATGAAAATCATGTTTTTCTTGAACGATACTGATTTCTTCCTGTACCACTGCTTGAAGAAGTTGTCTTCCAGAAACTGGCAGTAGGTCTGGGAGTTGAGCTTCACTCCATTCTCAACCCGAAAAGGTCACACAAGTTGATCTTTGATGATCCCAGCCCATACCAGTACCCACTTCCACCTTGCTGGCGTCTTGAGTCGGAGTGGAGCTCTCTGCCCTTTACTGATCCAGCCTCTGGCCCATCCATCTGCCCATCAAGAGTCACTCTCATTTCATCAGTCCATAAAACCTTTGAAAAATCAGTCCTAAGATATTTCTTGGCCCAGCCTTGACGTTTTATCTTATGTTTCTTGGTCAGAGGTGGTGGTTTTTCAGCCTTCCTTACCTTGGCCATGTCCCTGAGTATGGCACACCTTGTGCTTTTTGATACTCCAGTAACGTTGCAGCTGTGAAATATGGCCAAACTGGTGGCAAATGGCATCTTGGCAGCTTCACGCTTGATTTTCCTCAATTCATGGGCAGTTATTTTGTGCCTTTTTGTCCCGGAACGCTTCTTGCGACCCTGTTGGCTATTTGACATGAAACGCTTGATTGTTAGGTGATCACGCTTCAAAGGTTTGGCAATTTCAAGACTGCTGTATCCCTCTGCAAGACATCTCACAATTTTAGACTTTTCAGAGCCCGTCAAATCTCTCTTCTGACCCATTTTGTCAAAGGAAAGGAAGCTGCCTAATAATTAAGCACATGTTATATAGGGTGTTGATGTCATTACACCGCACCCCTCCTCATTACAGAGATGCACATCACCTGATTTACTTAATTGGCAGTTGGCTTTCACTATACAGTTTGGAGTAGGACAACATGTAGAAAAAGTATCATGTGATCAAAATACTAATTTGCCTAATAATTCTGCACACAGTGTATTGTATTATTCACCCCATAGTCCTTAATGTATTCTAATGCAGCCCTATTGTCCATGTATAAGGTAACGCCATTAGTCCTCATATAATGCAGCCCCCATAATCCTATATGTATTATAACGCATCCCCATAGTCCTTCATATTGTATTATGCAGCCCCATAGTTCTCCATGTATAATGCACCCTCGCATTCCATGTATAAGGTGTCCTTCATATTGTATTATGCAGCCCTATAATCCTCCATATACAGTGCCTACAAGTAGTATTCAACCCCCTGCAGATTTAGCAGGTTTACACATTCGGAATTAACTTGGCATTGTGACATTTGGACTGTAGATCACCCTGGAAGTGTGAAATGCAGCAAAAAAGAATGTTATTTCTTTTTTTATTTTTTTTTTTAAATTGTGAAAAGTTTATTCAGAGGGTCATTTATTATTCAACCCCTCAAACCACAAGAATTCTGTTTGGTTCCCCTAAAGTATTAAGAAGTATTTCAGGCACAAAGAACAATGAGCTTCACATGTTTGGATTAATTATTTCTTTTTCCAGCCTTTTCTGACTAATTAAGACCCTCCCCAAACTTGTGAACAGCACTCATACTTGGTCAACATGGGAAAGACAAAGGAGCATTCCAAGGCCATCAGAGACAAGATCGTGGAGGGTCACAAGGCTGGCAAGGGGTACAAAACCCTTTCCAAGGAGTTGGGCCTACCTGTCTCCACTGTTGGGAGCATCATCCGGAAGTGGAAGGCTTATGAAACTACTGTTAGCCTTCCACGGCCTGGACAGCCTTTGAAAGTTTCCACCCGTGCCGAGGCCAGGCTTGTCCGAAGAGTCAAGGCTAACCCAAGGACAACAAGGAAGGAGCTCAGGGAAGATCTCAAGGCAGTGGGGACATTGGTTTCAGTCAATACCATAAGTAACGTACTCCACCGCAATGGTCTCCATTCCAGACGAGCCCGTAAGGTACTTTTACTTCCAAAGCGTCATGTCAAGGCTCGTCTACAGTTTGCTCATGATCACTTGGAGGACTCTGAGACAGACTGGTTCAAGGTTCTCTGGTCTGATGAGACCAAGATCGAGATCTTTGGTGCCAACCACACACGTGACGTTTGGAGACTGGGTGGCACTGCATACGACCCCAAGAATACCATCTCTACAGTCAAGCATGGTGGTGGCAGCATCATGCTGTGGGGCTGTTTCTCAGCCAAGGGGCCTGGCCATCTGGTCCGCATCCATGGGAAGATGGATAGCACGGCCTACCTGGAGATTTTGGCCAAGAACATCCGCTCCTCCATCAAGGATCTTAAGATGGGTTGTCATTTCATCTTCCAACAAGACAACGACCCAAAGCACACAGCCAAGAAAACCAAGGCCTGGTTCAAGAGGGAAAAATTAAGGTGTTGCAGTGGCCTAGTCAGTCTCCTGACCTTAACCCAATTAAAAACTTGTGGAAGGAGCTCAAGATTAAAGTCCACAGGAGACACCCAAAGAACCTAGATAACTTGGAGAAGATCTGCATGGAGGAGTGGGCCAAGATAACTCCAGAGACCTGTGCCGGCCTGATCAGGTCTTATAAAAGACGATTATTAGCTGTAATTGCAAACAAGGGTTATTCCACAAAATATTAAACCTAGGGGTTGAATAATAATTGACCCACACTTTTATGTTGAAAATTTATTAAAATTTAACTGAGCAACATAACTTGTGGGTTTGTAAGATTTATGCATCTGTTAATAAATCCTGCTCTTGTTTGAAGTTTGCAGGCTCTAACTTATTTGCATCTTATCAAACCTGCTAAATCTGCAGGGGGTTGAATACTACTTGTAGGCACTGTATAATGCACCCCTAAAGTCCATGTATAAGGTAACCCAATTAGTCCTCCATATAATGTAACCCCCTAAGTCCTATATGTATTAAAATGCACCCCATAGTCCTTCATATTGGATTATGCAGCTCCATAGTCCTCCATGTATAATGCACCCCTATATTCCATGTAAAAGGGATCCTTCATATAGTATTATGCACCCCTTATATTCCTGTATATAGTATTATGCACCCCTTATATTCCTCCATATAGTATTATGCTCCCCTTATATTCCTTCATATAGTTTAGTACACGCCTTATATTCCTCCATATAGTAGTATGCACCCCTTATATTCCGCCATATACTAGTATGCAGCCCTCATATAGTGCACCACCATATTGTGTGCCCCAATATAATATTGTGCGCCAACATATAGTTATATGTGTCACGCTCCCCGGTGCCCGTGCCACGCTCCCCGGTCCCCCGCTCCTCAGCCTCCATGCTCACTCACCTGCGTCCTGCAGGCAACCCGGTCCCCGGTCCTGGCGCCCGTATGCTGTCCTGAGCCGGCCCGGCACTCCTGCCTCCTGTACACCGCATCCTGCTCTGGCTTCTGGCACCCGGGCCTCGCGCATGCGCATTAGGGCGCGCGCGCGGTCATTGACCTTTTCTTAAAGGGCCAGCGTCCTCCAACAGGATATTGAAGATGCAGGTACAGGGTATATAGGGGGTTCCTTTCCAAGTGGGCGGGGCCTGTTCTTCGTGTTTGCTAAGCTAGGAGTCAGGTCTCCCTGTGCCATTGTCTCGTACTCACCTATCTCTCTTGTAGAGCCGCTCCTGTCCCGCCAACCGGTCATGACGGTTCCAGAACCCCGAACGGACTGTCCGCAATCTTCTCAGTCCCTACCGTCTCCGATTCCTGGATCTGTGTGGTGACCGATCTCCCCGTTCCGCTGGTTCCGGACCCTGCCTGACATCATCTCGGCCTCCGAACCTGCGCTCCGTCAACCGGACTACCTTCAGAGACTCCGTGATCCCAGGAACTTCTACACCCACTCCTCTGAACGGACTGTCCTGCTACCCGTAGTGCTTCGGCTACCGGGCACCTTGCCCTCGGTGGGGTGCTCAGTCCAGTGGATCCACCTCCTGGGCCTACCCGTCATCCTGGTCCTAACAATATGCAGCCCCATATACTATTTTGCAACCCCCATATATGCTTCCCCATAGTCCTCTGGAATTCCTGATTAAATACACAAATATACTCACTTCTCCTCATTCAGCCACTGCCCCAGTCTCCTCAGTGTGTGTCCACTGTTATGCCACTCTGACATTTTAGCACATCAGTGCGCAGTAGTGACGTCACTGCTAGAGATGAGCGATGTTCGAGGTTCGCCAATTTCATGTTCGAGTGATTTTTGCTAAAAGCTCGACAGTTCGAGTTACGTTCGAGAATGGTTCGATCACCAAAAAGCCTAGCTAGTTACTAGCTGGCTTTTCACTGTAATAGTGTGAGTCACTCTGTGATTCACACTATTATCAAATTTCAGCGTATAATGTGCGGGGGGGACGGGGTGTAGATCTGTGCTGCTGCAAAGTGCTGAGAGAATGCCAATCACCATTTTTTAATTTTTTTTTTCCCCTAACCGCGCGTGCAGTGGGGCGTTCCAGGCTGTCAGCAAATCACAGACACACACACAGCTAAGTGTATTTTTGCCAGACAAGCAAGGGCATGTGTCATAGGCTGTGCATGTCACATGTCCTTAACCTATAAGATACCGCTCATGCTGTTGCTGCTGCTGCTGTGTGCGCTATAGAGATACAGTGCAATCTACACAGCGCTTTAGGGATTAGGGACTGCTGGTTATTTCAGCCCTTTTCAGGGCTGATTTACAGGCATTCATAGCCATAGCTGCTAAGCATGTCCGTGCAAATGCGGTGTAGGGCTTTAGATAACAGCGTCTGGCTACCTCAGCTCAGGCAATTCCTTGCTGCATTTTTTCATTAGCAGGGATAGAAAGTGAGGCTTCCTTTGCTGTCCTGCTCACCAGAGCACCCGTGCATTCTACCCACATGCACATTTTTGCCACGCTATTTTATTTGCCCAAAGAGGTGACACTTTTTGTGACATCCTAAAAGTGTCTGAGATAGTACCTTAGGGCGGCTTTGAACACTACGACATCACAGGTGCGATGTCGGTGGGGTCAAATTGAAAGTGACGCACATCGGGCATCGCATGCGACATCGTAGTGTGTAAAGCCTAGATGATACGATTAACGAGCACAAAATCGTCGTAATCGTATCATCAGTGCAGCGTCGGCGTAATCCATAATTACGCTGACGCGACGGTCCGATGTTGTTCCTCGTTCCTGTGGCAGCACACATCGCTGTGTGTGAAGCCGCAGGAGCGAGGAACATCTCCTACCGGCGTCACCGCGGCTTCCGTAGGATATGCGGAAGGAAGGAGGTGGGCAGGATGTTTACATCCTGCTCATCTCTGCCCCTCCGCCGCTATTGGCCACCTGCCGTGTGACGTCGCTATGACGCCGCACGACCCGCCCCCTTAGGAAGGAGGCGGGTCGCCGGCCAGAGCGACGGTCGCAGGGTGGGTGAGTGCGTGTGAAGCTGGCGTAGCGATAATTTTCACTACGCCAGCTATCACACGATATCGTACCTGCGACGGGGGCGGGGACTATCGCGTGCGACATCGCAGCATCGGCTTGCGATGTCGCAACGTGCAAAGCCCGCCTTAGTGTTCCTTTGCTGTCCTGCTACCCACAGCACCCGTGCATTATACCCACCTGCCCATTTTTGCCACGCTATTTTATTTGACCAAAGAGCTGACACTTTTTGTGCCATCCTAAAAGTGTATGGAATACTACGTTAGTGTCCCTTTGCTGTCCTGCTACCCACAGCACCCGGGCATTTTACGCAACTGCCCATTTTTCCCACACAATTCTAATTGCAAACTGTGCTGCCACTGTTAGGGGCATATTAAAATTGTCTGGGATAGTCAGTGTTGGTTCTTCAGCTGTCAATAAAGCTAGACCACCTCTGCAATCTACAGCACCTCTCCATTTTTGCTACCACATTTTAAGTGTCCAATCTTTTCGCTAACAAAATGAGTGGCAAAAGGACAGATGCTGGTGGAAAGGGGAACAGGCGTGTTGGAAAAGGAAAAAAAGTTTGTGTCCGTGGGGTAGGTGGGAAAGCTACATTAACATCTGCTGAAGAAATGCCATCTTCCAGCAAAAGTAAGATGTCTACTACTTTCCGTGGACAATCCGATGTAGAGCTCTCTCAGACATCGAGAGCACCAACTTTGGATGAAGGCAACATCATGTCTCCGCCTGCACTTTCCTCACAGACCTGCAGTTTTCCAGGGACACCCTACTCACCACCGTCTCCACACAGCAGCCAGATCTCGGTCCCTCAGATGTGGACAAATAAAAGGCCATTTCCTCCGAGCCATGACAAAGCTAAGAGGTTGACTTTCACCCTCTGTAAGCTCTTGGCTACCGAAATGCTGCCTTTCCGCCTGGTGGACACAGAGGATTTTCAAGACCTTATATCAGTCGCAGTGCCCCAGTGCCAGATGCCCAGTTGCCACTACTTCTCCAAGAAAGGTATGCCTGCGCTACACCAGCATGTCGCACACAACATCGCCGCTTCCTTGAGAAACTCTGTGTGTGGCAGGGTGCATTTCCCCACTGATACTTGGACCAGTAAGCATGGACAGGGGCGTTACATGTCGCTGACTGGGCACTGGGTAACTATGGTGAGAGATGGTGAGGGGTCTGCTGAACAAGTCTTGCCGTCCCCACGACTTGTGCGTCAATCCTCTGTATGTCGAAGTTCCTCCACTGCTTCTGCCTCCTCAACCTCATCTGGGTCCTCCACCTCCGCCCAAAGCCTGTGTGGTCAGGCCACCCGCGTTGTAGCTGTGCACAAGGAATCCCACACACCTCCTTACTATGCTGGCAGCAGAGCTCAACGGCATCAGGCGGTCTTTACGTTGAAATGTCTGGGAAATAAGAGTCACACAGCTGAGGAGTTGTGGTCAGCTCTGCACTCGGAGTTTCGTAAATGGTTGTCTCCACTCAACCTGCAGCCAGGTAAGGCCGTGTGCGACAATGCTGCAAACCTGGGTGCGGCCCCTCGCCGGGGCAAGGTGACACACGTGCCTTGTATGGCTCACGTTTTGAACCTTGTTGTCCAGCAATTTTTCACCCACTATCCCGACCTAGATGGGCTTCTGCACAGGGCACGGTCACTCTCTGCTCACTTCCGCCGTTCAACCGCCGGAGCTGACCGACTTGCATCGCTGCAGAGGTCTTTCAGCCTGCTGGTTCATCGCCTGAAATGCGATGTGACGACACGCTGGAATTCAACTCTCCACATGTTACAGCGACTGTGGCAGCACCGCCGAGCCCTGGTGCAATTTGTCATGACGTATAGCCTGGGCCAACGAGATGCAGAGGTGGGGCAGATCACCCTGATGGAGTGGTCTCAGATCAAGGACCTATGCACCCTTCTGCACAGCTTCGACATGGCGACGAATATGTTTAGCGCTGACAATGCCATTATTAGCATGACAACGGAAGGGCTAACAAGATCTACAAGGACCAGACGTTCATCATCACCAAGGCGGCAGGCATGGGACAGTAGGGGAGAGGGATTAACAAGGGCGCATGGTAGCAGCCAAACTGTTTAGGAAGGGGCAGGAGCCCATGAAGAAATGGAGGACGAACTGTCGATGGGCATAGAAGACTCAGCTGATGAGGGAGACCTTGGTCAAATTTCGGTTGTTCGAGGTTGGGAGGATATGTCAGAGGAAGGCAGCATGGTTATCACCTCGCCGCCACCAACACAGCAAGGACTTGGTCCGCAGGAATGTGCAAGACACATGAGTGCCTTCTTGCTGCACTACCTTCAACATGACCCTCGGATTGTCCGAATTAGAAGTAATGATGACTACTGGCTTGCCACACTCTTAGATCCCCGGTACAAGTCCAAGTTTTGTAAAATAATTCCAGCCATAGAAAGGGACGCACGTATGCAGGAGTATCAGCAGAAGCTGTTACTCGATCTTAGCTCGGCTTTTCCACCAAACAACCGTGCAGGTGCAGGGAGTGAATCTCCCAGTTGTAACTTGACAAACTTGGGACTGTCTCGTCATCAACAGTCAAACCGTACCAGCAGCACCGTATCTGGTGGTAACAGCAGTTTTATTGAATCGTTTCATAATTTTTTAGACCCTCCTTTGCAAGGCCATCAGAGACAAGAAGTCTGACACATAGTCAACGGCTGGAGAGGATGATACAGGAGTATCTCCAAATGAACATCGATGCCATGACTTTGCAAATGGAGCCTTGCTCATTTTGGGCTTCAAATCTTGAAAAATGGCCAGAGCTCTCCACTTACGCCTTGGAGATCTTGTCGTGTCCCGCGGCCAGCGTTGTCTCTGAATGTGTCTTCAGTGCTGCTGGGTGTGTGCTGACAGATAAGCGCACGCGTCTGTCCAGTGACAATGTGGACAGACTAACGTTCATCAAGATGAACAAGTCATGGATCAGCAAGGACTTTGCTACCCCGGTGTCATCCTGGGGAGAGTAAAGGCTTGTGGATTTGGATTGTGCTTGATGCAAGTCAACATGTGAAGTTTACAACTAGGGCACAAGTGATGCCACTGAAGTGGTGTGTGTGGGGCCCAATTTTTGGAAAAAAGGGAGACTCCGCTTGGAGTCCCCTTGCTGTGTTTTTAAAAATGATCCAAGATGAACAAGTCATAGTTCAGCAAGGACTTTGCTACCTACCCCGGTGTCATCCTGAAGACAGTTAAGGCTGGCGTATTTTTGAATGTGCTTGATGCAAATCAACAGGTCAAGTTTGCAACTGGGGCACAAGTGATGCCACTGAAGGGGTGTGTGTGGCCCAATTTTTGGAAAAAAGGGAGACTCTGCTTAGAGTCCCCTTGCTGTGTTTTACATGATTTTAGAAGGGCGTGCCATGCCTATATCTGTGTCTCCTCCTCTTTTTCCTCGTCCAGCTGTTTTGTTTTCGCATGAGTATATGTCCTTGTCACTTTCCCATGTGTTTGTGGTATGTTGTGAGTTGTTTGTCACCTTTTGGACACCTTTGAAGGTGTTTTCTATGTGTTTTTAGGTGTTTGCCTCCCATTGTTTTCAATGGGGTTCGAGAGGTTCGTCAAACGGTTCGTCGAACGGCACCTCGAACGGAGCCTTCAGAGGCTCGCTCATCTCTAGTAACCGCAGTCCTCCATGCTGAAAACATCAGTGTCTCACAGACACATAGTAGTAGAATGATTAGAAATAGAGTGTTCTGCTCCTCCTCGCATTGTTCCTTTCAATTGTATTGGCATCTGTGATGGTGATGCCGATATAAATGAAAGTACGATCGTCGGCAGGAGGTCCACGGGGCCACAGTGACTCACGGGCCCAATCTAGACAGCTCACTAGTGAATCATCTAGAATGGAGTGGCAAAAATGAGGTGCTCAAAATATCCACTCTGATCTAGACGGCTCACTGCTGAATCACCTAAAACAGAGTGGCTAAAATGAGGTCCTCAAAAAATCCACTACGACACAATGTGGATATTATGAGGACTTTCAGCTGCGCTCTGTTACGCTTTTTGCTTTGAGGCTCCTCCCACTATTCAAAAAAATCCATTCCAGTCACTTCAGTACCAAATATACATAATGTAGTGGCTAAAATGAGGTCCTCAAAAAATCCACTCTGATATAGACGGCTCACTACTGAAGCAGCTAGAACAGAGTGGCTTTTTTGAGGTCCTCAAAAAATCCACTACGACACAATGTGGATATTATGAGGACTTTCAGCTGCGCTCTGTTACACTTTTTGCTTTGAGGCTCCTCCCACTCTTCGAAAAAATCCATTGCAGTCACCTCAGTACCAAATGTACATAATGTAGTGGCTAAAATGAGGTCCTCAAAAAATCCACTCTGATATAGACGGCTCACTACTGAAGCAGCTAGAACGGAGTGGCTTTTTTGAGGTCCTCAAAAAATCCACTACGACACAATGTGGATATTATTAGGACTTTCAGCTGCGCACTGTTACGCTTTTTGCTTTGAGGCTCCTCCCACTCTTCGAAAAAATCCATTGCAGTCACCTCAGTACCAAATATACATAATGTAGTGGCTAAAATGAGGTCCTCAAAAAATCCACTCTGATATAGACGGCTCACTACTGAAGCAGCTAGAACGGAGTGGCTTTTTTGAGGTCCTCAAAAAATCCACTACGACACAATGTGGATATTATGAGGACTTTCAGCTGCGCTCTGTTACGCTTTTTGCTTTGAGGCTCCTCCCACTCTTCGAAAAAATCCATTGCAGTCACCTCAGTACCAAATGTACATAATGTAGTGGCTAAAATGAGGTCCTCAAAAAATCCACTCTGATATAGACGGCTCACTACTGAAGCAGCTAGAACAGAGTGGCTTTTTTGAGGTCCTCAAAAAATCCACTACGACACAATGTGGATATTATGAGGACTTTCAGCTGCGCTCTGTTACGCTTTTTGCTTTGAGGCTCCTCCCACTCTTCGAAAAAATCCATTGCAGTCACCTCAGTACCAAATGTACATAATGTAGTGGCTAAAATGAGGTCCTCAAAAAATCCACTCTGATATAGACGGCTCACTACTGAAGCAGCTAGAACGGAGTGGCTTTTTTGAGGTCCTCAAAAAATCCACTACGACACAATGTGGATATTATGAGGACTTTCAGCTGCGCTCTGTTACGCTTTTTGCTTTGAGGCTCCTCCCACTCTTCGAAAAAATCCAATGCAGTCACCTCAGTACCAAATGTACATAATGTAGTGGCTAAAATGAGGTCCTCAAAAAATCCACTACAACACAATGTGGATATTATGAGGACTTTCAGCTGCGCTCTTGTGGCGCCCCAGGACCTGGTCGCCACAACAGCATTGCCCTCCCAAAGGGTTAATGCTGAGCCTGGAGGTAATTGGGAGATCTATTGGCCAGTAAGTGTAACACCAACCGCAGTTCTCCCTCCGGCCAGCAGGGGGAGCTCTGAACCTGGAACTTCAGGGAGCATTCCTTAAGTCTGGCTGGAAGGAGGAAGTGGTAGTTAGTCTGGAGACAGGAGTGAAAGAGTGCAGACGCAGAGTAGTGCTGCCTTGTGAAACTGGGGCCTAGAGCTTGGATAGCTTGGCCCAGGGAAGCAAGGGGAGCAGAGAGGCACAGCAGAGACTCGGACATCGGAGTCTGTAGTTGCCAGGGCATAAAATCCATCCCTGGTAGCTGAATCCGGAGGGCAGGAGAGCTGCAAGCCCCCTGTCCCAGAAGCAATCTGAAGGTACAGCTGCATTCCAAGGGCCTGGTGTGGGCTCCAGCAGAGAAGCACCAGAGAGGGCCTGCGCAGTCTACCACACAGAAAAGGGGACGAACAACAAGTCCCAGCAGCAAGAGGGCAATTGCAAACCCAAAGTGCAGTGTCCTAAAACAGCAAAGAAAGATTAAGGAGTAGGCCTCATACTCAACTGGCCAAAGATCACCCCAGGCACTTCCAGGCCGGCCGGACCATCTTTACCATCTGTGACGGTCTCCCTGGACTAAGTTTCTGCCGAGTAAAAGAGGAGAAGGTAAAGAGACTACTGTTTGTGCCTGTTTCTTTCATTGCTTGTCGGCCCTGCACCGTGTTAGTCACACAGCACCATAGACTGTCACAAGCACCAACGGTGCCCCGGGCATTGCTCCACCTGTGGGGAGCAGGACTACCATAGCTGCTATATCATCATCCCGGAGGCCTCACACAGCAGCGGCGGCTTAATAGCCGCATACCACAGGTGGCGTCACGAACACAACCATTAACAAGCAAGCCACATATTCTACTGACACCCACCAGGGCCACGGAGCCGGGCCCAGCCACCACTGACTACCACCGGACTAGTCCGGCCCGGCACCGGGTGTCCCATAGCCCTGGGGTGGGCGAGTCAAATTTGGCGTCACGAACAGGATTTCGTGCCCGGTCACACCGGGTACTGTGCGCCTGCAGGAATTGTGCTTAAAAGACTGTGTACTGTCTGTAAACCGCCGCCGCCATTAGCCTCGCCGAGCGCAGGAAGAAGGGGGGCGTGCCTGACAAAGAGCGCGAAGGGAGCGCGCCATCAGAGCAGAGCGCTGTTAACCCCGCGCGACCCAGAAGGAAATTTGAAAAGTGAACGGAGCCTGGTAAGGTTCACTAAGGGGGAGGAAGATGTCCGACTCAGAGGGAGAGCAGGTGGCTGCCATCGCCCAAGGCGCCGCAGCACCGGCCGAAGCAGTCCCAGTCGCCGTCGCCCCGGCCCCCACTGTAGCGCCGGTAATGCCGATCACCATGCCGTACATACCGGGAGCAGAATGGCTGCCGCAGTACTCCGGGGAGTCCCATACCTTGAGTGACTTCAGAGAAAGCCTGCACAGCTTATTCCGGGTGTATCCGCTGACTGAGAGCCAGAAGGTGGGCATAGTAATGGGACAGCTAGCCGGCGCAGCCCAGCGTGAAGCGAAGTCCTGGCCTGATACAGATAAAGGGACAGCCGCCCAGATACTGGCCAAGCTAAAGAGTACTTTTGACACCCGCACCGCAGCAGAAATAAAGATGAGATTCTTTGGGTGCAAGCAGCGGGCCACAGACAGCATAAGGGACTATGCCTTAAACCTGCAAGAGGCCCTGAAAGCAGTTAAACAGGTGGACCCAGAGAGTGTACGTGAAGAAGACAAACTCCTAACTGAGCAGTTCATAGAGGGGCTCCTGTCAGATGCCCACAGGACCCAGCTGCGTATCATGGTCCTGCAGAACCCTGCTCTGGACTTTGCAAAGTTTAAGGACCAGGCCATCAGGGTACTGAGAGAATCTAGACCGAATGACCCAGTACCCCTCCGGCCTCTTGCTATCACGTACCCCGGGGTGGTGCCTGCAACACGAGCCGCTGCAGGGGCCGAGGCGCAGTCCCTGGATAAGGATCCCACTGCAGAGCTCAGACAGCAGGTCCAGGAGCTGACCAAGACTGTGGCTGCCCTTGCCAAGACCGTGCAGTCTCTACAAATGACCCCCTCGCCTGCAAAAATCGAGTTGGCCTCCAGCCCAGAGGACGTCCCATGGATGCGACAGAGGAGGATTCCGCCGACCCGAGGCAGAGACACAGACCGGTATGATTCAACAGGACAACCGATCTGCCGCCACTGCAACCAGGCGGGCCACATTGCACGACGCTGTCCTTTAAATGGGCTGAGCCTGGGGCCAGGAGCCAACCCCCAGGTGTAAGGAAGCCCGGCTCAAACCCCAGCCGCAGCAAGTATGTGGGGGGACGACCGGTCCTTCCCATTGTGCTGGATGGGATCCCTTTGAATGCCCTCCTGGATACGGGGTCCCAGGTAACAACCATCCCCCACAAACTGTACAAAAGATATTGGGCTGATTCAGACATTGACCATGGCCCAGATGATGATTTAACAATTGTGGCCAGTAATGGTCAGCCCTTACCTCAAATTGGGTACAAAGAAGTAACCATTAAAGTGGGGTGGGTGGAATTGCCATGTCAGGGGATGATAATTGTAGATATTGATCGCAAAGAATCTGACCCACTGCTAACCATTGGTACAAATGTGATAGAAAATTGTATTGCCGAGGTGATAATTTTGTTGCAACAGGCGTCTGAAACTGCCAGCTCCGGGCAGCAGCGTGCCCTACAGAGGGAGATCAGAGCCCTGATGAGGAGGCAGCAGGTAGAGCTGGCCGGCGGAGAAATTGGCAGTGTGAGGGTAAGTGACCCCCTCCCCATTGTAATACCCCCAAGAAGTGAAATGTTGATATGGTGTCGGGCAGCAATAGGCCTCAAGGGTCAGGATTACCATGCCTTGGTAGAACCGGTGCATTCAGACAGTAGGCCTGGAGTCCTGATAGCCAGAGGGATAGCGGACGTCCGCAAGGGGAGAGTGCCCGTCCGTGTCTTGAATTGTGGGGAGGAGGAGGCCAAATTGCCCCGGTACGCCACTGTAGCAAAACTGTACACTGTCAGCAACAATACCATTAAAGCAGTGGAACCCTTGATCCCGTCCGACCAGGCGGAAGACAATGGCTCCAAGGGGCAGCTGGAAGACTGGTGCCAAAAATTACATGTAGGCACCGACTCCACCCCCTCGCACCAAAAGCATGGGGTTTACCGGGTGGTACAGGAGTACGAGCGGGTCTTCAGCAAACACCCCCTAGATTTTGGGCAGGTGAAAGGGGTTAAACATCAAATCCCCACGGGTGATCATCATCCCATTAAAGAGAGATACCGCCCTGTACCCCCCGCACAGTATCAGTGTGCCAAGGAAATGTTACGGGAAATGAAGGAGGCTGGGGTTATCAGAGATAGTTGTAGCCCCTGGGCAGCTCCACTAGTGCTCGTAAAGAAAAAAGATGGTACGATGAGAATGTGTGTAGATTACAGGCAAATTAACCGCATTACACATAAAGATGCTTACCCACTGCCCAGAATAGAGGAGTCACTAACAGCCTTAAAGTCAGCTAACTATTTCTCCACCTTGGATCTCACCAGTGGGTATTGGCAGGTTCCCGTGGCAGAGGCGGACAAGGAGAAGACTGCATTCACGACACCAATGGGCCTCTGTGAGTTCAATTGTATGCCATTCGGGCTCTGCAACGCCCCAGGGACATTCCAAAGGTTAATGGAGTGCTGCTTGGGCCACCACAACTTTGAAACCGTGCTGTTGTACCTGGATGACGTCATAGTCTACTCCAAGACTTATGAAGACCACCTGAAGCACTTAGCAGAAGTGTTTGAGTCCTTGTCGAAATATGGCCTGAAGATCAAGCCGTCCAAATGTCACCTCTTGAAGCCAAAGGTACAGTACCTGGGTCATGTGGTCAGCGCAGAAGGTGTGGCACCTGATCCGGAGAAAGTCACTGTAATCAAGGACTGGCCAAGACCCACCACAGTGAAGGAGGTGCGGCAGTTCCTTGGACTGGTGGGCTACTACCGAAGGTTCATTGATGGTTTCACCAAGATAGCAGCGCCCCTTCAAGATCTCCTGGTGGGCCAGCCACAGCAGGCTAAGAAGCAAAGCCCTCCATTTGAATGGAGCAGCCAACTGGAAACATCCTTTGTCCGGCTGAAAGGGGCTCTCACGGGAGAAGAAATTCTGGCCTACCCTGACTACAGCCAACCATTTGTACTGTATACAGACGCCAGCAACGTGGGACTGGGAGCAGTTCTGTCCCAGGTACAGGGAGGCAGAGAGAGGGTGATAGCGTACGCCAGTAGGAAGCTTCGGCCCACAGAAAGGAATCCAGAAAACTACAGTTCCTTCAAGCTGGAGTTCCTCGCTATTGTTTGGGCAGTGACTGAACGCTTCAAGCACTATCTGGCATCGGCCAAGTTCACCATCTTCACGGACAACAATCCGTTGACACACCTGGCAACAGCCAAGTTAGGTGCGATGGAACAGCGATGGATGGCCCGGCTGTCTAACTTTGACTTTACCATCAAGTATCGGGCTGGCAAGAAGAATAACAATGCTGATGCGCTGTCCAGAATGCCTCACTTACCCGAGTCTGGAGAAGACCTGGATGAACTCGAAGAGATAGAGTTACCGGCTTTCCATCACCAAGGTGTTTCCCAGTGTGAGCATGCTGTGGGAGTGAAGCGCTCAAGCCAGCACGAGGTCTCGGTCAACCCCTTACTCCACCATAATTGGGAAGAAACACAGAACGGTGACCCGGCCGTGCGATTGGTCAAAGAGAAGCTAGCGCAAGCTGAGACCCATCTTGGCCCAGACGCCCCAGAGGAAGCCCAGCAGCTGTGGAAGGAGAGGGGACGGCTGTTCACCTACCAAGGCAAGCTCTGCAAGAGATATGTCAACTGGCGAACAAATGAACTTGTTTGGCAGATAGTGGTTCCGCAGAGGGATGCTCCAATGGTCCTAGCAGCGTATCATGATAACGCAGGACACTTCGGGTGGAAGAAGTTGGAGGCCCTACTCCGTGATCGGTTCTATTGGGTGCACATGAGAAAGATGATCGAGAAGTGGTGCCGAGACTGTGGCCCGTGTAACCTGAGGCGGAAGGATGATGCCAGCCAAAGGTCTCCCCTACAGCCAATTGTCACGAAGCAGCCCCTGGAGTTGGTGGCCCTGGACCACGTTAAGTTAACACCAAGCCGGTCAGGCTATGTGTACGCCCTCACCATTGTGGACCATTACTCTCGTTTCCTGGTAGTAGTGCCTGTGAAGGACCAGACAGCCAGAACAGCAGCTAGAGCGTTCCAGGCATCCTTTTGTCGACCTCACGGGTATCCGGAAAGGGTACTGACTGATCAAGGTCCTGCATTCGAGGCCGAAGTGTTCCAAGAGTTTTGTAACATGTACGGTTGTAAGAAAATCCGAACCACACCGTACCACCCCCAAACCAATGGACTGTGCGAGAAAATGAACCATGTGGTTATTGATATGCTGAAGACCCTACCGCTGGAGGAAAGGAACCAATGGCCGGAAAAGTTGCCCGATCTGGTAGACCTGTACAACCATATCCCAGTGAATTCGACCAACTGCAGCCCCGCTTACCTGATGCGAGCCAGACCTGGCAAGTTGCCTGTAGACTTTGAGATGGGGACTGTGTCGCCTGAGGCGGTTCAAGAAATAGAGGATTGGGATACAGAACGGCAGCAGCGGTACCGTAAGGTCCAGGAGTGCGTAGAGAGGAGCCTGTCTCAAGCAAGAACGAGACAAGAGCAGCATTACAACCAAACAGCCCCAGCAACTCCCTTAGCACCTGGAGAACAAGTCCTTAAGAAGAAGCGGAGGACGCATAAATTGGATGATCAGTGGGAAAACGAGCCCTACACCATTATCCCCTCCAACTTTGACAATAGTAAGGTATGCCTCATAAGCAAAGATGAAGGCAAGACCTATCAAGCAATTTCCCGAGACCGCCTGAAAGCGTGCCCTGAACGGTGCAGAATCCAAAGAGAAACGGAAGGAGTACAAGGAGGTCCCCAAAGTCAAGAGAAAGAAGGGGAGATGATTCAAACCATCCTTGGAAAGTTCCCCAAAACTTGGACCCGAATAAACAATGCCATAGTGGTACCAGTTTTGACGTTTCCGCAGTTGGTCGAGCCAGAAACAGAAAAGGTTCCTGATCCACCTAAAGAACCGTCCGCTCCAGCACGAGATGACACGCCAGCAGTGGAACAGGAGGATCAACCCCCTGTCAGTGGTGAACCTGTCATACCCTTGGCGACTCTTAGATCACAAAGGCAACCATCACGCTTACCTATTGGGGTTAGGCCCACCTGTAGTGCTGAGATAGAAGACGCACCACGTAGTCAGGAGCAAACACCAGAGCTATGTAGGTCCCAGCGCAGCACTCGGGGACAACCCCCTCTAAGGTATAGAGAGTCAACTGTATAAGGGAAAGAGTACTTATTAGAATGTAAATAGTTATGCAAAATGTCTGTCATGTTGTGTACAAAATGTTTTCTTTTTCTTTGATTGCGAAAATGGACAATTGGGCCACTGGACTATGGGTGGCCAACACCTAAATTGTTCATAGTTAGCACCAGTGTGCTCAACACCCCTGAAGAAAAACCCGTCCGGCGTGCATAGAGTGGGGTCATCAATGCTCTGACGCACGCCCAGAGCCTACGTTGGGGGTTTGAACGCGGCGGGTCCCCCATGGAGCAGTGTAATGGACACCCGGCAGGGAGCCACACTGGACTCTTATAGTAATGTTTAAGGTTGTAACGTTAAAGTAATGCGCCTCCCATAATGGGATGAAATGTTTTAACATGTCATGTTTGTTTCTACAGTCCGGGAGTACTGAATTTAACTAAGGGGGAGTGTGGCGCCCCAGGACCTGGTCGCCACAACAGCATTGCCCTCCCAAAGGGTTAATGCTGAGCCTGGAGGTAATTGGGAGATCTATTGGCCAGTAAGTGTAACACCAACCGCAGTTCTCCCTCCGGCCAGCAGGGGGAGCTCTGAACCTGGAACTTCAGGGAGCATTCCTTAAGTCTGGCTGGAAGGAGGAAGTGGTAGTTAGTCTGGAGACAGGAGTGAAAGAGTGCAGACGCAGAGTAGTGCTGCCTTGTGAAACTGGGGCCTAGAGCTTGGATAGCTTGGCCCAGGGAAGCAAGGGGAGCAGAGAGGCACAGCAGAGACTCGGACATCGGAGTCTGTAGTTGCCAGGGCATAAAATCCATCCCTGGTAGCTGAATCCGGAGGGCAGGAGAGCTGCAAGCCCCCTGTCCCAGAAGCAATCTGAAGGTACAGCTGCATTCCAAGGGCCTGGTGTGGGCTCCAGCAGAGAAGCACCAGAGAGGGCCTGCGCAGTCTACCACACAGAAAAGGGGACGAACAACAAGTCCCAGCAGCAAGAGGGCAATTGCAAACCCAAAGTGCAGTGTCCTAAAACAGCAAAGAAAGATTAAGGAGTAGGCCTCATACTCAACTGGCCAAAGATCACCCCAGGCACTTCCAGGCCGGCCGGACCATCTTTACCATCTGTGACGGTCTCCCTGGACTAAGTTTCTGCCGAGTAAAAGAGGAGAAGGTAAAGAGACTACTGTTTGTGCCTGTTTCTTTCATTGCTTGTCGGCCCTGCACCGTGTTAGTCACACAGCACCATAGACTGTCACAAGCACCAACGGTGCCCCGGGCATTGCTCCACCTGTGGGGAGCAGGACTACCATAGCTGCTATATCATCATCCCGGAGGCCTCACACAGCAGCGGCGGCTTAATAGCCGCATACCACAGGTGGCGTCACGAACACAACCATTAACAAGCAAGCCACATATTCTACTGACACCCACCAGGGCCACGGAGCCGGGCCCAGCCACCACTGACTACCACCGGACTAGTCCGGCCCGGCACCGGGTGTCCCATAGCCCTGGGGTGGGCGAGTCAAATTTGGCGTCACGAACAGGATTTCGTGCCCGGTCACACCGGGTACTGTGCGCCTGCAGGAATTGTGCTTAAAAGACTGTGTACTGTCTGTAAACCGCCGCCGCCATTAGCCTCGCCGAGCGCAGGAAGAAGGGGGGCGTGCCTGACAAAGAGCGCGAAGGGAGCGCGCCATCAGAGCAGAGCGCTGTTAACCCCGCGCGACCCAGAAGGAAATTTGAAAAGTGAACGGAGCCTGGTAAGGTTCACTAAGGGGGAGGAAGATGTCCGACTCAGAGGGAGAGCAGGTGGCTGCCATCGCCCAAGGCGCCGCAGCACCGGCCGAAGCAGTCCCAGTCGCCGTCGCCCCGGCCCCCACTGTAGCGCCGGTAATGCCGATCACCATGCCGTACATACCGGGAGCAGAATGGCTGCCGCAGTACTCCGGGGAGTCCCATACCTTGAGTGACTTCAGAGAAAGCCTGCACAGCTTATTCCGGGTGTATCCGCTGACTGAGAGCCAGAAGGTGGGCATAGTAATGGGACAGCTAGCCGGCGCAGCCCAGCGTGAAGCGAAGTCCTGGCCTGATACAGATAAAGGGACAGCCGCCCAGATACTGGCCAAGCTAAAGAGTACTTTTGACACCCGCACCGCAGCAGAAATAAAGATGAGATTCTTTGGGTGCAAGCAGCGGGCCACAGACAGCATAAGGGACTATGCCTTAAACCTGCAAGAGGCCCTGAAAGCAGTTAAACAGGTGGACCCAGAGAGTGTACGTGAAGAAGACAAACTCCTAACTGAGCAGTTCATAGAGGGGCTCCTGTCAGATGCCCACAGGACCCAGCTGCGTATCATGGTCCTGCAGAACCCTGCTCTGGACTTTGCAAAGTTTAAGGACCAGGCCATCAGGGTACTGAGAGAATCTAGACCGAATGACCCAGTACCCCTCCGGCCTCTTGCTATCACGTACCCCGGGGTGGTGCCTGCAACACGAGCCGCTGCAGGGGCCGAGGCGCAGTCCCTGGATAAGGATCCCACTGCAGAGCTCAGACAGCAGGTCCAGGAGCTGACCAAGACTGTGGCTGCCCTTGCCAAGACCGTGCAGTCTCTACAAATGACCCCCTCGCCTGCAAAAATCGAGTTGGCCTCCAGCCCAGAGGACGTCCCATGGATGCGACAGAGGAGGATTCCGCCGACCCGAGGCAGAGACACAGACCGGTATGATTCAACAGGACAACCGATCTGCCGCCACTGCAACCAGGCGGGCCACATTGCACGACGCTGTCCTTTAAATGGGCTGAGCCTGGGGCCAGGAGCCAACCCCCAGGTGTAAGGAAGCCCGGCTCAAACCCCAGCCGCAGCAAGTATGTGGGGGGACGACCGGTCCTTCCCATTGTGCTGGATGGGATCCCTTTGAATGCCCTCCTGGATACGGGGTCCCAGGTAACAACCATCCCCCACAAACTGTACAAAAGATATTGGGCTGATTCAGACATTGACCATGGCCCAGATGATGATTTAACAATTGTGGCCAGTAATGGTCAGCCCTTACCTCAAATTGGGTACAAAGAAGTAACCATTAAAGTGGGGTGGGTGGAATTGCCATGTCAGGGGATGATAATTGTAGATATTGATCGCAAAGAATCTGACCCACTGCTAACCATTGGTACAAATGTGATAGAAAATTGTATTGCCGAGGTGATAATTTTGTTGCAACAGGCGTCTGAAACTGCCAGCTCCGGGCAGCAGCGTGCCCTACAGAGGGAGATCAGAGCCCTGATGAGGAGGCAGCAGGTAGAGCTGGCCGGCGGAGAAATTGGCAGTGTGAGGGTAAGTGACCCCCTCCCCATTGTAATACCCCCAAGAAGTGAAATGTTGATATGGTGTCGGGCAGCAATAGGCCTCAAGGGTCAGGATTACCATGCCTTGGTAGAACCGGTGCATTCAGACAGTAGGCCTGGAGTCCTGATAGCCAGAGGGATAGCGGACGTCCGCAAGGGGAGAGTGCCCGTCCGTGTCTTGAATTGTGGGGAGGAGGAGGCCAAATTGCCCCGGTACGCCACTGTAGCAAAACTGTACACTGTCAGCAACAATACCATTAAAGCAGTGGAACCCTTGATCCCGTCCGACCAGGCGGAAGACAATGGCTCCAAGGGGCAGCTGGAAGACTGGTGCCAAAAATTACATGTAGGCACCGACTCCACCCCCTCGCACCAAAAGCATGGGGTTTACCGGGTGGTACAGGAGTACGAGCGGGTCTTCAGCAAACACCCCCTAGATTTTGGGCAGGTGAAAGGGGTTAAACATCAAATCCCCACGGGTGATCATCATCCCATTAAAGAGAGATACCGCCCTGTACCCCCCGCACAGTATCAGTGTGCCAAGGAAATGTTACGGGAAATGAAGGAGGCTGGGGTTATCAGAGATAGTTGTAGCCCCTGGGCAGCTCCACTAGTGCTCGTAAAGAAAAAAGATGGTACGATGAGAATGTGTGTAGATTACAGGCAAATTAACCGCATTACACATAAAGATGCTTACCCACTGCCCAGAATAGAGGAGTCACTAACAGCCTTAAAGTCAGCTAACTATTTCTCCACCTTGGATCTCACCAGTGGGTATTGGCAGGTTCCCGTGGCAGAGGCGGACAAGGAGAAGACTGCATTCACGACACCAATGGGCCTCTGTGAGTTCAATTGTATGCCATTCGGGCTCTGCAACGCCCCAGGGACATTCCAAAGGTTAATGGAGTGCTGCTTGGGCCACCACAACTTTGAAACCGTGCTGTTGTACCTGGATGACGTCATAGTCTACTCCAAGACTTATGAAGACCACCTGAAGCACTTAGCAGAAGTGTTTGAGTCCTTGTCGAAATATGGCCTGAAGATCAAGCCGTCCAAATGTCACCTCTTGAAGCCAAAGGTACAGTACCTGGGTCATGTGGTCAGCGCAGAAGGTGTGGCACCTGATCCGGAGAAAGTCACTGTAATCAAGGACTGGCCAAGACCCACCACAGTGAAGGAGGTGCGGCAGTTCCTTGGACTGGTGGGCTACTACCGAAGGTTCATTGATGGTTTCACCAAGATAGCAGCGCCCCTTCAAGATCTCCTGGTGGGCCAGCCACAGCAGGCTAAGAAGCAAAGCCCTCCATTTGAATGGAGCAGCCAACTGGAAACATCCTTTGTCCGGCTGAAAGGGGCTCTCACGGGAGAAGAAATTCTGGCCTACCCTGACTACAGCCAACCATTTGTACTGTATACAGACGCCAGCAACGTGGGACTGGGAGCAGTTCTGTCCCAGGTACAGGGAGGCAGAGAGAGGGTGATAGCGTACGCCAGTAGGAAGCTTCGGCCCACAGAAAGGAATCCAGAAAACTACAGTTCCTTCAAGCTGGAGTTCCTCGCTATTGTTTGGGCAGTGACTGAACGCTTCAAGCACTATCTGGCATCGGCCAAGTTCACCATCTTCACGGACAACAATCCGTTGACACACCTGGCAACAGCCAAGTTAGGTGCGATGGAACAGCGATGGATGGCCCGGCTGTCTAACTTTGACTTTACCATCAAGTATCGGGCTGGCAAGAAGAATAACAATGCTGATGCGCTGTCCAGAATGCCTCACTTACCCGAGTCTGGAGAAGACCTGGATGAACTCGAAGAGATAGAGTTACCGGCTTTCCATCACCAAGGTGTTTCCCAGTGTGAGCATGCTGTGGGAGTGAAGCGCTCAAGCCAGCACGAGGTCTCGGTCAACCCCTTACTCCACCATAATTGGGAAGAAACACAGAACGGTGACCCGGCCGTGCGATTGGTCAAAGAGAAGCTAGCGCAAGCTGAGACCCATCTTGGCCCAGACGCCCCAGAGGAAGCCCAGCAGCTGTGGAAGGAGAGGGGACGGCTGTTCACCTACCAAGGCAAGCTCTGCAAGAGATATGTCAACTGGCGAACAAATGAACTTGTTTGGCAGATAGTGGTTCCGCAGAGGGATGCTCCAATGGTCCTAGCAGCGTATCATGATAACGCAGGACACTTCGGGTGGAAGAAGTTGGAGGCCCTACTCCGTGATCGGTTCTATTGGGTGCACATGAGAAAGATGATCGAGAAGTGGTGCCGAGACTGTGGCCCGTGTAACCTGAGGCGGAAGGATGATGCCAGCCAAAGGTCTCCCCTACAGCCAATTGTCACGAAGCAGCCCCTGGAGTTGGTGGCCCTGGACCACGTTAAGTTAACACCAAGCCGGTCAGGCTATGTGTACGCCCTCACCATTGTGGACCATTACTCTCGTTTCCTGGTAGTAGTGCCTGTGAAGGACCAGACAGCCAGAACAGCAGCTAGAGCGTTCCAGGCATCCTTTTGTCGACCTCACGGGTATCCGGAAAGGGTACTGACTGATCAAGGTACTGCATTCGAGGCCGAAGTGTTCCAAGAGTTTTGTAACATGTACGGTTGTAAGAAAATCCGAACCACACCGTACCACCCCCAAACCAATGGACTGTGCGAGAAAATGAACCATGTGGTTATTGATATGCTGAAGACCCTACCGCTGGAGGAAAGGAACCAATGGCCGGAAAAGTTGCCCGATCTGGTAGACCTGTACAACCATATCCCAGTGAATTCGACCAACTGCAGCCCCGCTTACCTGATGCGAGCCAGACCTGGCAAGTTGCCTGTAGACTTTGAGATGGGGACTGTGTCGCCTGAGGCGGTTCAAGAAATAGAGGATTGGGATACAGAACGGCAGCAGCGGTACCGTAAGGTCCAGGAGTGCGTAGAGAGGAGCCTGTCTCAAGCAAGAACGAGACAAGAGCAGCATTACAACCAAACAGCCCCAGCAACTCCCTTAGCACCTGGAGAACAAGTCCTTAAGAAGAAGCGGAGGACGCATAAATTGGATGATCAGTGGGAAAACGAGCCCTACACCATTATCCCCTCCAACTTTGACAATAGTAAGGTATGCCTCATAAGCAAAGATGAAGGCAAGACCTATCAAGCAATTTCCCGAGACCGCCTGAAAGCGTGCCCTGAACGGTGCAGAATCCAAAGAGAAACGGAAGGAGTACAAGGAGGTCCCCAAAGTCAAGAGAAAGAAGGGGAGATGATTCAAACCATCCTTGGAAAGTTCCCCAAAACTTGGACCCGAATAAACAATGCCATAGTGGTACCAGTTTTGACGTTTCCGCAGTTGGTCGAGCCAGAAACAGAAAAGGTTCCTGATCCACCTAAAGAACCGTCCGCTCCAGCACGAGATGACACGCCAGCAGTGGAACAGGAGGATCAACCCCCTGTCAGTGGTGAACCTGTCATACCCTTGGCGACTCTTAGATCACAAAGGCAACCATCACGCTTACCTATTGGGGTTAGGCCCACCTGTAGTGCTGAGATAGAAGACGCACCACGTAGTCAGGAGCAAACACCAGAGCTATGTAGGTCCCAGCGCAGCACTCGGGGACAACCCCCTCTAAGGTATAGAGAGTCAACTGTATAAGGGAAAGAGTACTTATTAGAATGTAAATAGTTATGCAAAATGTCTGTCATGTTGTGTACAAAATGTTTTCTTTTTCTTTGATTGCGAAAATGGACAATTGGGCCACTGGACTATGGGTGGCCAACACCTAAATTGTTCATAGTTAGCACCAGTGTGCTCAACACCCCTGAAGAAAAACCCGTCCGGCGTGCATAGAGTGGGGTCATCAATGCTCTGACGCACGCCCAGAGCCTACGTTGGGGGTTTGAACGCGGCGGGTCCCCCATGGAGCAGTGTAATGGACACCCGGCAGGGAGCCACACTGGACTCTTATAGTAATGTTTAAGGTTGTAACGTTAAAGTAATGCGCCTCCCATAATGGGATGAAATGTTTTAACATGTCATGTTTGTTTCTACAGTCCGGGAGTACTGAATTTAACTAAGGGGGAGTGTGGCGCCCCAGGACCTGGTCGCCACAACAGCATTGCCCTCCCAAAGGGTTAATGCTGAGCCTGGAGGTAATTGGGAGATCTATTGGCCAGTAAGTGTAACACCAACCGCAGTTCTCCCTCCGGCCAGCAGGGGGAGCTCTGAACCTGGAACTTCAGGGAGCATTCCTTAAGTCTGGCTGGAAGGAGGAAGTGGTAGTTAGTCTGGAGACAGGAGTGAAAGAGTGCAGACGCAGAGTAGTGCTGCCTTGTGAAACTGGGGCCTAGAGCTTGGATAGCTTGGCCCAGGGAAGCAAGGGGAGCAGAGAGGCACAGCAGAGACTCGGACATCGGAGTCTGTAGTTGCCAGGGCATAAAATCCATCCCTGGTAGCTGAATCCGGAGGGCAGGAGAGCTGCAAGCCCCCTGTCCCAGAAGCAATCTGAAGGTACAGCTGCATTCCAAGGGCCTGGTGTGGGCTCCAGCAGAGAAGCACCAGAGAGGGCCTGCGCAGTCTACCACACAGAAAAGGGGACGAACAACAAGTCCCAGCAGCAAGAGGGCAATTGCAAACCCAAAGTGCAGTGTCCTAAAACAGCAAAGAAAGATTAAGGAGTAGGCCTCATACTCAACTGGCCAAAGATCACCCCAGGCACTTCCAGGCCGGCCGGACCATCTTTACCATCTGTGACGGTCTCCCTGGACTAAGTTTCTGCCGAGTAAAAGAGGAGAAGGTAAAGAGACTACTGTTTGTGCCTGTTTCTTTCATTGCTTGTCGGCCCTGCACCGTGTTAGTCACACAGCACCATAGACTGTCACAAGCACCAACGGTGCCCCGGGCATTGCTCCACCTGTGGGGAGCAGGACTACCATAGCTGCTATATCATCATCCCGGAGGCCTCACACAGCAGCGGCGGCTTAATAGCCGCATACCACAGGTGGCGTCACGAACACAACCATTAACAAGCAAGCCACATATTCTACTGACACCCACCAGGGCCACGGAGCCGGGCCCAGCCACCACTGACTACCACCGGACTAGTCCGGCCCGGCACCGGGTGTCCCATAGCCCTGGGGTGGGCGAGTCACTCTGTTACGCTTTTTGCTTTGAGGCTCCTCCCACTCTTCGAAAAAATCCATTGCAGTCACCTCAGTACCAAATGTACATAATGTAGTGGCTAAAATGAGGTCCTCAAAAAATCCACTCTGATATAGACGGCTCACTACTGAAGCAGCTAGAACGGAGTGGCTTTTTTGAGGTCCTCAAAAAATCCACTACGACACAATGTGGATATTATGAGGACTTTCTCGGCTGCGCTCTGTTACGTTTTTCGCCGTGAGGCTCCTCCCACTCTTCAAAAAACTGAATTTCAGTCACCTCAGTACCAAATGTACAGAATGAAGGCTACAGAGAGATCCTCAAAAAATCCACTCTGATCCAATATGGTAAGTTATGAAGACTGTCAGCTGCGCGGTTCCGTTTTTCCTTGTGAGGCTCCGCCCACTCTTTCAATGTCAGTCCTGCGGCCACGACTTGTGGAAATACGGTAAAATTAAAATTCCAGCAAAACTGAACAATCAGCGCTGTGTGTCATTATTTATATTGTAAAAAGCAATAATAAAATGTAAGTTATAATAATAATGAAAATAAAAATGTGCCCTTTGGAAAAAAATAATAAATATAACAGTTTATCTAATAAATAAAAACATGAAATCATTCCAATTATAAATCTGATTCCAGCCCCTGCTCTGAGGCCGGGAGACCCCTGCTCTGAGGCCTGGAGACCCCTGCTCTGAGGCCTGGAGACCCCTGCTCTGAGGCCTGGAGACCCCTGCTCTGAGGCCTGGAGACCCCTGCTCTGAGGCCTGGAGACCCCTGCTCTGAGGCCTGGAGACCCCTGCTCTGAGGCCTGGAGACCCCTGCTCTGAGGCCTGGAGACCCCTGCTCTGAGGCCTGGAGACCCCTGCTCTGAGGCCTGGAGACCCCGCTGTAGAAACTGAACTGTGTTGTATGGAGAAAAGATCACAGAGATCATCAAAAAATCAACTCTGATCTAGACACTTCAGTAGTGAGCCGGCTAGATCAGAGTGGAAAAAATGAGGCCTCAAAAAATCAACTCCGATATAGCCGGCTCACTACTGAAGCAGCTAGATCAGAGGACCACAAAAAATCAACTCTGATCTAGACGCAACACTGCTGCTTCCCCTCACAGATCTGCACAGCACGAGGAGGCCCCGCCCCTTCCGGTGACGTCATTACCTAAAAAATCAACTCCACTATAGACGCTACCATCGCCTCAGGCCTTGTGAAATCAGACCACGCCCCTAACACGTGGCAGAAGTGACGTCATACCGGAAAGGATCCCGTACATTCTAGCATCTACCATCCCAGTGGCCAGAGGGTAACGTCTAGAATGGAGTTGATTTTTTGAGGGAATGACGTCACCGGAAGGGGCGGGGCCTCCTCGTGCTGTGCAGATCTGTGAGGGGAAGCAGCAGTGCTCGGGCTCCTGTGCAGAGCGGACGGATCCTGATCCTGAGGGGGGGAAGATTCAGCTTTTCCTCATTAGTTATAGAGCTGAGGTCACACTGGATTTTGGGGGAAGAAATAAAAGTGTCTCCTGTCACTACTGGGGGCTGCAGCTCGTGTATATATCACAGGGAAGGGGCTGAAGCTGCAGCACAGGGCTGTGGAGGCTTCCATAAGGAAGGGGGATATGGGGGGGCTACACAGGGCAGGGGGTGATGCTGCATATTGGGGGGCTTACACTGGGTGATGCACGTTGGGGAGGGGGCTCGCTGGGGCGGTAGACTGCACTTTGAGGGGGGTTTCGCAGGGGGGGAGACTGCACGTTGAGGGGGGGCTTGCAGGGGGGGAGACTGCACGTTGAGGGGGGGCTTGCAGGGGGGGAGACTGCACGTTGAGGGGTGGCTCGCAGGGGGGGAGACTGCACGTTGAGGGGGGGCTCGCAGGGGGGGAGACTGCACGTTGAGGGGGGGGAGACTGCACGTTGAGGGGGGGCTCGCAGGGGGGGAGACTGCACGTTGAGGGGGGGGAGACTGCACGTTGAGGGGGGGCTCGCAGGGGGGGAGACTGCATGTTGAGGGGGGGGAGACTGCACGTTGAGGGGGGGCTCACAGGGGGGAGACTGCACGTTGAGGGGGGGGAGACTGCACGTTGAGGGGGGGCTCACAGGGGGGAGACTGCACGTTGAGGGGGGGGAGACTGCACGTTGAGGGGGGGCTCACAGGGGGGAGACTGCACGTTGAGGGGGGGAGACTGCACGTTGAGGGGGGGCTCACAGGGGGGAGACTGCACGTTGAGGGGGGGGAGACTGCACGTTGAGGGGGGGCTAGCAGGGGGGGAGTCTGCACGTTGAGGGGGGGCTAGCAGGGGGGGGGGACTGCACGTTGAGGGGGGGCTAGCAGGGGGGGGGGACTGCACGTTGAGGGGGGGCTAGCAGGGGGGGGGGGACTGCACGTTGAGGGGGGGCTAGCAGGGGGGGGAGACTGCACGTTGAGGGGGGCTAGCAGGGGGGGGGAGACTGCACGTTGAGGGGGGGCTAGCAGGGGGGGGGGAGACTGCACGTTGAGGGGGGGCTAGCAGGGGGGGGGGAGACTGCACGTTGAGGGGGGGCTAGCAGGGGGGGGAGACTGCACGTTGAGGGGGGGCTAGCAGGGGGGGGGGAGACTGCACGTTGAGGGGGGGCTAGCAGGGGGGGGGGAGACTGCACGTTGAGGGGGGGCTATCAGGGGGGGGAGACTGCACGTTGAGGGGGGGCTAGCAGGGGGGGGGAGACTGCACGTTGAGGGGGGGCTAGCAGGGGGGGGAGACTGCACGTTGAGGGGGGGCTAGCAGGGGGGGGAGACTGCACGTTGAGGGGGGGCTAGCAGGGGGGGGAGACTGCACGTTGAGGGGGGGCTAGCAGGGGGGGGGAGACTGCACGTTGAGGGGGGGCTAGCAGGGGGGGGGAGACTGCACGTTGAGGGGGGGCTAGCAGGGGGGGGGAGACTGCACGTTGAGGGGGGGAGACTGCACATTCAGGGGGGGGGAGACTGCACGTTGAGGGGGAGCTCGAAGGGGGGGAGGTTGCTTGAAGGATGGATGGGGGCACATCTGGGGTTTATAAATCCAGTGAATAAAGACCACAATGTGTGTCAATCAGTGACGTTTCGGTCCTTCCTTGGACCTTTATCAAACTCACACTATAAAGATACATAAGAAAAATATAAAGTGAATATTATGGGATATTGCAGCCGCTGGGGGCGTGGCCATGTTCCAATTGTGCCCATTTTCTGCTATAGATAAATTTTTTCTATGTTTCCACAAGTAATATGTATGATGTTTGCTCTAATATTCATGCACCTTTCAGAGAATATTCACTTTGTATTTTTCTTATGTATCTTTATAGTGTGAGTTTGATAAAGGTCCAAGGAAGAACCGAAACGTCACTGATTGACGCACATTGTGGTCTTTATTCACTGGATTTAACAAATAAAAAACGTTTTGAAAATATTTTGGATATTTTGAGTGCCGGATTTATTTCTTCACTTTATTCTGATTTGATGTTTGATAGTGAGAAAAACCTGCAGATGTGTCTGTATAGAGAGCGGAGGGAAAAAAAAACTGCAGATGTGTCTGTATAGAGAGGGGAGGGAAAAACCTGCAGATGTGTCTGTATAGAGAGCGGAGGGAAAAACCTGCAGATGTGTCTGTTTAGAGAGCGGAGGGAAAAAAACTGCAGATGTGTCTGTATAGAGAGCGGAGGGAAAAAAACTGCAGATGTGTCTGTATAGAGAGGGGAGGGAAAAACCTGCAGATGTGTCTGTATAGAGAGCGGAGGGAAAAACCTGCAGATGTGTCTGTTTAGAGAGCGGAGGGAAACTTCCCGTTTTTGTTACCGACTCCTCAGCCCTGGTGTGCAGTAAGTGACTGTGGAGGTATCATACACTGCTTGTATTATACATTATGGGGCAATGAAAGGGGAATCTTTTGGCTTCATTAGGAGGAAAGTTACTTTGTAAGGGCTGTAAAGTTGTGAGAGGTTCTTATATGACCCAGTTGAATATTATTTACATTTTTATTTTTTGGGGGAGGGGTACCAATTAGGACTTCCGCTATGGGGTCCCATGATTTCTATGTGCGCCTCTGTTTGTCCCCTTAAAGAAAAACAATTGAATAAAACTAATTTTCCTCAAAAAGACTTTCAAAAATACAACATTGTTGACTAAAACAATTCTCAAATGACGGAAAAATAAGCATTAGGGCGTCCAAATTGTGAAGACAAAACAAGGAAATCCCAATGTCATAATGTACCACACTAAGTGGACCCTGCCACGTCTGCTTCTATCCCTGCTGAACTGACTCTGGGGCAGCACGGGGGATATAGGAGGCGTAGAGGCCATGCATGGATTGGTCTCAGGGGCCACATGGCTCTGGTAGCAGAAGCGTCCATCTAGAACCTTCCACATGACTTTTCCTTCTGTCCGTGACTTTTACAATATTTATTTTACAGCTTTGAAATTCAGGGAGAAAATATGCAGAACGCTGCAGACACGATGGAAAAAGGAGAAATGGATGTGCGGGGTGATGAAGGGAGTAGAGACCTTTCCACAGGTAACCCTCCTCAGTGAAGAGTCACCATTAAATAACAAGGAGAACAGTCACATTCCCAGCTGCAAGGAGAAAATGAAGTTACATTCTCCCTGCTGCCGCTCGTATACAGTCACCGATGCACTGCGGGAAACAGTAACACTTACCGCTCACAGGCTGTCAGCCAAGGAACAAGAGGGTTGATTACTGTGCACTCACTATGTAGTGAGTGGTGACTGTTACAGCCTCTCGCACTGTGCTGTTGACTGGAAGTGAGCCGCTGCTGGGAGAATGTAAATGCATTATCTCCATGTAGTTACTGTGTCACAATCTCTCTGCTGTCTTGTACGCTGTGAGTAACAATTTTGCCTCCCTATGGAATCCGGGTCGTGCCAAGCTGTTCGTTTGTTGAGCGACAGCTCAATTCAATCTGAAACTGGGAGGTGCTTGGTTTCTTCAGGGGTTCGTTGTTCTGAGTGATCAGTTACTTAGCTGAGTAGTTAGTCCTAAACCCAGGGTATCACAGAGGCAGGGTAGCTGGAGCAGGGACCCTAAATCTGGCCCTCAGACTAGGGACCTTGTGCTGTCCCTTATCCCAGAGGTAGGCTTTATGGTATCCAGGTCTGGACCGCTAGCTTAACCCAAACTCCAGTCCAAACCCTGATCTAACAAGCTCTCTCCCCTCTCATCAGGAGTGGAGATGCAAACTCCACAAATACCACAGACACAGGAAAAAAAACAAAGCTCATACACACTGCACACAAAGGAGAGAGACAACATGTGTATGGGAGGGAATAAGGAAGGAAGTAAATGTATAATGGGGAAACTTGTACACCACTCAAACAGCAGTATACTGGTCACCAAGAATAGGATCACCACAAAGACCGGAATCACAGGAGCATAAGCTGAAGCTATCATCTGCAGCAACTAACAGACTCAAACCTTAAATAGGGAGACGACAGATGAATAGAAATTAGCCCCCTGAGTCTCAAGGATCCACACACAACTCCACAGCATTAACTCCTGCAGGACTGGAAAGCAGTGGAAAAGTGTCCCGCCGCGGGCAGGCGGCGCCGATCGGCACACATATCATATGTGTTCCTGCATGTTACGAGTGGAATTGCATTCCACCCGTAACATTAACCCCTTACATCTCGCTGTCAAAGTCTGGCAGCGAGATGTATATACGCTCGGTGAAGATTTTCATGTACCGCCGCCCCAACCGGAAGTCACGTGAGTGATCACTTGACTTCCGGTGGTTGCCATCGTAGCTCAGGGTCATGTGATGACGCCTGCAGCTATGATGTTTCACTTTCGTTTTCACCTGGCCCGGAGCAGGGTGAAACAGGAAGTGACTATCTGCTGTTTACAGCTGTATAGCTATGATCAGCAGATAGATAAGAGCGACCGGATTGCTGATCGCTATAACCCCCTAGGGGCACTAGTAAAATAAAAAAAAGTTTTAAAAAATAAAAAAAACAAAAAAAACCTAAAAGTTCAAATCATCCCCCTTTCCCCCCATTGAAAATTAAAGGGTTAAAAAAATAAATATACACATATTTGGTATCGCCGCGTTCAGAAATGCCCGATCTATCAAAATATAAAATCAATTAATCTGATTGGTAAACGGCGTAGTGGCAAAAAAATTCCAAACGCCAAAATTACGTTTTTTGGTCACCGCAAGTTTTACGCAAAACGTAGCATCTGCGCAAAAATGGTAACATTATAAACGTCAGCTCGAGACGCAAAAAATAAGCCGTCATTCAGCCATAGATCCCAAAAAATGAGAACTCTACGGGTTTCGGAAAATGGCGCAAAACGTACGCCACTTTTATTGGACAGGCTTGTGAATTTTTTTTAACCCCTTAGATACAAGTAAACCTATACATGTTTGGTGTCTACAAACTCGCACCGACCTGAGGCATCACAGCCACACATCAGTTTTACCATATAGTGAACACCGTGAATAAAACATCCCAAAAACTATTGTGCCATCACACTTTTTTTTGCAGTTTTTCCACACTTGGAATTTTTTTGCTGTTTTCCAGTACACTATATGGTGAAACTTATAGTTTCATTTAAAAGTACAACTCGTCCCGCAAAAAACAAGCCCTCATATGGCAAGATTGACGGAAAAATAAAAAAGTTACGCCTCTCGGAAGAAGGGGAGCAAAAAACGCAAAAACGGAAAGTGCCTGGGGGCTGAAGGGGTTAAATGCTGGGTACTCAATTACCACTATATCTGCAGGTAAATAGTGTTTTTGTAGCTGCCAGGTTTTCTTTAACCCCTTCTCGTTATGTAACGTATTATTACTTCTTGTGGGCTCGGAAGCAGAGTCTCCATTATTGCCAGCAGATGATGTCTATTCAGTTATTCAGTGGAGGTAAGCTTCACCCACTGCTGTTAACTTTCAATCTTTGACAGCAGCATTTGCAGCTCGCAGCCTATGGGGTACAACACTCCACATATCCAACGCCCCCAGCAACATTTATCATTGGGTGCATATGGGTCGCCATAATAGCTGGGGTCTGCTAAAGACCCCTTGCCCTATATAAGGGTACTCCTATGATCTCCACACCTAGATACATTCCTTCAGTGGTGTAGTTTCCAAAATGAGATAATTTGTGGGGGGGTTTCCAGTGTTAAAGCACATCAAGGGCTTTACAAACGTGACATGACATCCGCTATCTATTTCACCCAATTTTGTTCTCCAAAAGTCAAATGTTGCTCCTTCCCTTCCGAGCTATGCCGTGGACCCAAGCAGTAGTTTTCCACCACATATGGGGTATTGGCGTATACTCGAGAAATTGCACAACATAATTATATGGTCCATTTTCTCATCTTACCCTTGGGAAAATTAAAATTTGTGGTTAAAGCCACTTTTGTGGGAAACATTAAACTCTTTATTTTTTTCCTTCCACATTGCTTTAATTCCTCTGACGCATCTAAAGTGTACTTTGGCATTGCATTACTGCTGTAGGAATATTACAAAAAAGGGTTAAATACACTGCTAATGTGAAAAATGAGTAAAAAGAAACGCATTTTCTGCTTCAGAGATATTTGCAAAGAGAGTTTCTTAGCTTATGTATTGGCCAATCCATGTGAGCCCGATAACCTCGACAAGGTGATCTCATTATATTGGGAACCTAACCGCACACTTGAGAGAAAAAAACATGAATTGCATTCGAACATCCCAAAATCATATCTTGATCTAAAGCCACTAGGCAAAAATTACATACCTGAACATGAGGTTCTTGGTTTTACATTCTGATCTGTTCACATACTGGGAGCTTTTGGAAGGTGAGTGTACAGCTCCTTTCACAGAGTGCTGGTGTTGTGTGGCGGCCATTGTTGTGGTGGTTTTGAGTCGGTGGGGCGGTGTGGCCTGGAGTCATGGGGACTCTGCCTTGCAGCATGGGTGTTGTGAGGCACCAGGTCTCCTGCCCTGCTGGTGCATTGTTGGTGTAGCGGTGGACGGCGCTGCACTTTTGAGGCATAGAATAGGGACCCACTCAGAGGTTCGCCGTGACGTGGCAGGAGGCTTCATACTGTCTGATCACAATGTTAAAGTAAGAACCTCATGTTCCAGTGTTACATTTTTGCTTACCGGCTTTAGATCAAAGTATGACTTTAGGACGTGCGAATCATGTCTTTTTCTTCAGGTGTGCTATATTGGAAACCTAACCTTAAATGCTTCTATGTGTGATTAAAAATCTGCATGTCTGGGCAGATAGGTTCCTGGCAAAATAAGATGGTGGACACACCCTGGCTATAGGGCAGAGTGCTTGGTCAGGTGCTTGTCACGGTTATCGGGCTCACATGGATTGGCCAATACATAAGCTAAGACTCTCACTTTCCAAATATCTCTAAAGCAGTAATGCAATGCCTATGTCGTTTTACTCATTTTTCTCATTACCTGTGTATTAATCCCTTTTTTCTAATATTTCTATAGCAGTAATGCAGTGCCAAAGTATCCTTATATTATTGAGTGCCACTGGATATGCTTTTGTAGATGTTTTATGAATGTCGTTTTGAGCACTTCGAAGGGTGCAGTTTTTAAAACGTCATTTTGAGTATTTTCTGTCACATAGGCCTTTTAACCCCTTCACGACCGCGGGCAGTAAAATTACGACCTATTTTAACGTGACTTAACGACCAGGGACGTAATTTTACTGCCTAAAGTTCATTTGATTGGCGTGGCCATAGCAACGGCTTTCAAATGATGTCCCCTGCTGTTTCTTACAGCAGGGGACCTTTGCTTCACCCTAGGGGGGGTGGCATCGCCACCCCCCATCGACGATCGATGTGATTGGCTGTTCAAATCTGAACCGCCAACCACATCTTTCGCACTGATTTCGGTAAAAATAATGCCGGAAATAGTGCGATACTGTGAGATCTGGCTATGAGATGCCGTAGCAGGTACAGCAGATCATAGGTAGATCTCAAACATGCCGCCCCCAGCCCCTGCAGCACTGATTGGAGCGATTGCGCGTCATAGCACGATTGCTCCAATCAGTGTGCAGTGGGGCGGTTTGATTTTCTGGTGGCCGTCCTCCCCAGGCCTGTGCTGGTCTGGGGAGCCCTCCTCAAACATGTCTGCAGAGTGCTGCACTGGCTGGTACTAGTGGTACCACGCCACCGCTGCTGCTGCCGCTGCTGTCCCATGGAGCAGGAGCGGTGAGTATTGTGCTCACCTTGCAGCCCCTACGCGCTCCCGTAATGGCCCCTGCCCATGCCCCCCTGCGATCTGCCCCCCCCCCCCCGACATCCCAATCTGCCGGCCTCCCCCGTGATCTCTATTCTGCAGCTCCCCCGGTATCTCCCTCCTCCTCTGCTCTCCCTCTCTGCTCTCCCCCTCTGCTGTCCCCCCGACGTCCCCTTACCTGTCTTCACAGGGTCCTCCGAGGTCTTCACTGGCCCGATCACATATGCCTCCATCGCTGGGTCCTTCCTCCTGGGTCTTCTGCTGAGCTGTCCAACTTCCTGCCTGCTGCTCCTGTAAAGCTGTTCCTCCTGCTAATCCTCTGGGTACTGTGAGTATAACTTTTTTTTTTTTCTTTTTTTTCCTCTATCCCCTGTCCATTTTTACACCTCATGCGTCCGTGCGTCCCGCAGAGCGCTGATCAGGGATGCAGATAACGTATCTGCATCCGTGGTCAGTTTTCGGCGGGACTTTTTTTTTCCCGTATCCCCGACGATTTTTGTATCGCATCAGTCCGTGCGTCCCGCCGAGCGCTGATCAGGGATGCACATAACTGATCGGCATCCCTGCTCAATTTTTGGCGTGACAAAAAGCGTCGGGGATACGGAAAAAAAAGTCACGCCAAAAATTGAGCAGGGATGCCGATCCGTTATGTGCATCCCTGATCAGCGCTCGCCGATCCGTTATGTGCATCCCTGATCAGCGCTCGGCGGGACGCACGGACTGATGCGATACAAAAAGCGTCGGGGATACGGGAAAAAGGTATCTCATCTGTCCGTTCATCCCGCTGAGCGCGGATCAGCATCCCTGCTCAATTTTTGGCGTGACTTTTTTTTTTCCGTATCCCCAATGCTTTTTGTATTATATCCGACCGTGCCTCCTGCAGCGACCGATCAGTGCACTGCGTCTGTGCGTTTGAAAAGTCAAATGGCGTTCCTTGTCTTCTGAGCCCTGCCATGCGCCCAAACAATTGATTTCCACCACATATGAGGTATCTGCGTACTCGGGGAAAAATTGCACAATACGTTTTATGGTGCATTTTTTCCTGATACCGTTGTAAAAGGGAAAAAAAAAAAAGCTACCTTGTTGCTGCAAAAATTTAAAAAAAAAATAAAAATAATTTTCACGGTTCAACGTTATCAACTTTCAGTGGAGCCCCTGGGGGTACAAGGGGCTCACTAAACATCTAGATAAATTCCTTGAGGGGTCTAGTTCCAAAATGGGGTAATTTGTGGGGGAGCTCCACTGTTTAGAAACCATAGGGGGTCTCCAAACGTGTCATGGCGTCCACTAATGATTCCAACCAATTTTGCTGTCAAATGGTGCCCTTCTCTTCTGAGCCACGCCATGCGCCCAACAATTACTTTCCACCACATGTGAGGTATCTGCGTACTCAGGAGAAATTGCACAATACGTTTTATGGTGCATTTTTTTCCTGATACCCTTGTGAAAAAAAAAGCTACCTGGTTAAAGTAACAGTTCTGTGGTAAAACAAAAGAAAATTGTATTCATGGCTCAACATTATCAACTTCTGTGGAGCCCCTTGGGGCTCACTAAACATCTAGATAAACTCCTTGAGGGGTCTAGTTTCCAAAATGGGGTCACATGTGGGGGAGCTCCACTGTTTAGGCACTTCAGGGGGTCTCCAAACGTGACATGGTATCCGCTAATGATTCAAACAAATTTTGCTGTCAAATGGTGCTCCTTCTCTCCTGAGCCCCGCCATGCGCGCAAACAATTACTTTCCACCACATATGAGGTATCGTCGTACTCAGGAAAAAATGCACTATAAATTTCATGGTGTATTTTTTTCCCGATACCCTTGTGAAAAAAAAGCTACTTAGTTGAAGCAACAGTTTTGTGGTTAAAAAAAAAAAATCTTTTCACAGCTCAACTTTATAAACTTCTGTGAAGCCCCCAGGTGTTCAAAGTGCTCACCAAACATCTAGAAAAATTATTTGAGGGCTCTAGTTTCCAAAATGGGGTCACTTGTGGGGGAGCTCTATTGTTTAGGCACCTCAGGGGGTCTTCAAACCTGACATGGCGTCTGCTAATGAGTGCAGCTAATTTTGCGTTCAAAAATTTAAATGGCGCTCCTTGCCTTTCGACCTCTGCCGTGCACCCAAACAATTGATATTTACCCCATATGGGGTATCGGCGTACTCGGGAGAAAATGCACAATAAATTGTATTGTGCACTTTCTCTTTTCTCCCTTCTGAAAATGAACATTTTATGGCTAAAGTAACATTTTTGTGTTTAAAAAGTAAAATTTTCATTTTTTCCTTCCACATTGCTTTGGTTCCTGTGAAGCACCTAAAGGGTTAATAAACTTCTTGGATGTGGTTTTGAGCAGAGTGAGGGGTGCAGTTTTTAGAATGGGGTAACTTTTGGGTATTTTCTGTCACCTAGGCCTCTCAGTCACTTCAAATGTGATGTGGTCCTTAAAAAAAATTATTTTCTAAATTTTGTTGGAAAAATGAGAAATTGCTGATGAACTTTGACCCCTTCTAACTTCCTAACGAAAAAAAAATTTCTTTCGAAAATTGCGCTGATGTAAAGTAGACAAGTGGGAAATGTTATTTCGTAACTAATTTTGTGTGACATATCTCTCAGATTTATGGGCATAAATTTTCAAAGTTTGAAAATTGCGAAATTTTCAAAATTTTCGCACAATTTCCTAAATTTTCACAAATAAACGCAAAAAGTATCGGCCTAAATTTACAACTGACATGAAGTACAATATGTCACGAAAAAACAATGTCAGAATCGCCAGGATCCGTTGAAGCGTTCCAGAGATATAACCTGTCAAAGTGACACTGGTCAGAATTGCAAAAAAAGGCCCGGTCATTAGGGTGTTTTAGTGGCTGGGGGTGAAGAGGTTAATGAATAACTCCATGTGCGCACTAGAAAGTGACTTTTTTTTCTTAAGGAAAAAACAGACCCTCTTAAAGAATCCAGCACCCGCGGTAAAAAAAAACGCACCAAAACCGCAACGAAATCCGCATGCAGTATTACCGTGGTTAGGTGCGGATTTGGTGTGGATTTGATGCGGATTTGGCGCGTTTTTTCCTCGGGCTGCTCCCTGCGGATTTTTACCATTATCTATGGCAAAAACAGCAGGTACCTGCGGAAAAGAAGTGACATGCTCATTAATTCCGCGCGGAAAATCCGTGGGTATAAAAAAAAAAAAACGCAGTGTGCGCACAGCATTTTTCAAAACCCATAGATTTTGTTGGGAAATGACTGCAGCAATGTTACACATTTTCTGCAGCAAATCCGCAGCGTGCGCACAGTGCCTAACAAAGGAATTCAGCTCACCCACTCCCACTACTAGCCTCCTCTCCACAGCACGGACAATCGGCCGGGCAGCTGCAAACATGTGGAAAAAAAATCCAACGTAGAAAGGAAGGCAGTCTTCAATGAAAATTTCCATGTGGTTTATTCCATGTGCAGAACATTGTATAAGCTGGGCACAGACAGCCCCTAGACAGGGGAGAAAAATGGACTAGCGACGCGTTTCGACCATATTACACGGTCTTAAGGCACCGTTACACACAACGACGTATTTAACAATATATCGCCAGGGTCACGGATTCCGTGACGCACATCCGGAATCTTTAGCGACGTCGTTGCGTGTGACACCAACGAGCGACCGTTAACAATGGGAAAATACTCACCAAATCGTCCATCGTTGACACGTCGTTCATTTTCAAAAAATCGTTGATTGTTGAGGACGCAGGTTGTTCGTCGTTCCCGAGGCAGCGCACACCGCTATGTGTGACACCTCGGGAACGACGAACTTCAGCTTACCTGCGGCAGCAGCCGGCTATGCGGAAGGAAGGAGGTAGGCGGGATGTTACGGCCGCTCATCTCCGCACCTCCGCTTCTATTTGGCGGCCGCTTTGTGACGCTGCATGAACCGCCCCCTTAGAGAGGAGGTGGATCGCCGGCCACAGCGATGTCACAAGGCAGGTAAGTCCGTGTGACGGCTCCTAACGATATTGTGCGTCACGGGCAGCGATTTGCCCGTGACACACAAGCGACGGGGGGGGACGCTCGCTAGCGATATCGCTGCGTGTGACGGGGCCTTTAGTCATGTAACTGACTAATATAAATGCCGAGTTTAAAAAGACCATTTCATTCACATCATAATCAACACCACATGTGACATGTCCACGGGTGCAGGTCCTGTTAACTCTTTCTTGCCTTCATTAAATTCCACAATCTGGTTCATTATAGGGATGTATAAAAACTAGAGACACTGTCAGAAGAGCATCATCAGTAAACCGTATAAATACCAACTATACAAACTTATATTACGTATATGTTACACAGATTTATTTTTTCATCCTAAACAAGATAAAACTTCATAAACCTACTGTCAATATATAAATTTATAGAAACCGCAATGCCCTCATGAATATTTCCTATATACCATATGTCTTAAGTAGATGTTAGTAGGACTTTATTTTTGCTATAGGCTTGATTCAATAGAAATAAATACAGATACCAGAGACTCTATTGGGAGAACATCATCCGTAGATTATCCATATCCAAGCTCTTTGTGGTTGTACCATGTGTATATTTTAAGGATCTATTATTCCATTATGGGAAAAACTCCATATACAGTATTCACCGATCTACGAGGGGCGATCCAAAAGTAATGATAATAATAAACACAATGAATGTATTAAAAAAAAAAATATTTTTCTACATAGTCTCCTAACAAGTCTATACATTTAGTCCATCTCTTTTCTAAACTTAGAATTCCCTTCGAAAAAAATTCTTGATCTTGACCCTCAAAAAAATCCCCAACAGCGGTTATCACGTCGCTATTGTCGTCAAAGGTCTTGCCCCGGAGGTGTTCCTTGAGGCGAGGAAAGAGAAAGAAGTCACTGGGGGCTAGATCTGGCGAATAGGGGGGGGTGTTCCACCAGTTCAAAGCCCGCTTCTTGAATGATTGCCATGGCAACTGCAGCTTTGTGAGCCGGCGCGTTATCTTGGTGAAACAGCACTCCAGCCCGCAGTTTGCTGCACCTTTTCTCCTTGATAGCCTCCCGCAATCTTCTTATTTGTTCTGCGTAGTAGGAGCCTGTAATAGTGGCTCCCTTCTCCAAATAGTCCACCATAATAATTCCTTCAGCGTCCCAAAAAACGGACGCCATAACCTTCCCTGCTGAACTTGACACTTTGAATTTCTTCGGTGTCGGTTCGTTGGCTCGTTTCAATGTCATCGATTGTTTAGTTTTGGGATCAAAGTGGTGGATCCAGGTCTCGTCCATGGTCAAAAAACGTGACAAAAAATTCTCCTTGTCTGCTTGGAACTTTTCGAGATTTGTTATTGAAATGTCAAGTCGTTTCTTCTTTTGCTCGTCGGTTAACATTTTTGGCACCCAACGCGCGGAGACCTTTCTCATATGCAATTCTTTTGCAAGGATTCTTTGAATACTGCCATATGAGATCCCTGTGACCTCAGCTACATGCCTGATAGTCACTCTTCCATCTGCCAATACAACTTCTTCAACTTTTTTCACGTTTTCTTCATTTAGGGACGTGGATGGGCGTCCTTCACGATGTTCATCTTCCGTCGATGTTCTTCCCAGCTTAATTTCCTTGGCCCAGCGTGCAACTGTGGAATATGGAGGAGAAGAGTCCCCCAATGTTTGCACCAAGTCGCTGTGTATGTCTTTGGTAGTCATTTTTTTCAAGCAGAGGTATTTGATGACCGCTCTGAGCTCGTTTTTTTCCGTTTTGATGTTCACTCCTCGGCAGTTCATATTCAAATGAATGTAGCTCCCGGGAATCGTGGCCTATTTAAGTGATTTTTTTTTTTTTTTTCCTGGACTAGTGGGTACCTAAGAGAGAAGAAAACATATTTTATTTTAATTTCTGTGTGCAATAGAAATAACCGATTATCATTACTTTTGGATCGCCCCTCGTATATAGTGCATCAAAATCACAATTCTCTCATAGGATATTTCTTATATGCAACATATTATGTAGCATAATTATCACTATAAGTTTGATTCATAGTGGTTTTAGTTTTTACAAACTATTAAAGAAAAAAGAAAAACTTTGTCGGTGAGCTATATAAAAATAGACTATACATGATTATACAGTATCATATACAGTGCATTGTGAAAGTATTTGGCCTCCTTGAATTTTTTAACCTTTTCCCACATTTCAATTAATGGTGAAGAATCAACAAGTGGGACACAATTGTGAAGGTCAATGATATTGCTTATTTTAAACTTTTATAAAAAATAATAAACTGAAAATTGGGGCGTGCAATATTATTCATCCCCTGTAAGTGAATACTTTGTAGTGCCACCTTTTGCTGCGATTACAGCTGCAGTCGCTTGGGGTATGTTTCTATCAGTTTTGCACATGGAGAGACTGAAATTCTCGCCCATTCTTCCTTTGTAAACAGCTGGACCTGAGTGAGGTTGGATGGAGGCGTTTGTGAACAGCAGTTTTCAGCTCTTTCCACAGATTCTCGATTGGGTTCAGGTCTGGACTGTGACTTGGCCATTCTAACACCTGGATACGTTTATTTGTGAACCATTCCATTGTAGGTTTTGCTTTGTTTGTGATCATTGTCTTGTTGAAAGACAAATCTCCGTCCCAGTCTTAGGTCTTTTGCAAATGAGAAAGCCGCGGAGACACCATCACGTGTTTCTCAACGCTGCCAGGAAACTAGCCAGGTCTTTCACCGGGAAGGAACAACCACGGGAAGGGCAGTCTCCAGTCAAGGAGACCACCTATACCAAACATGGTATCCATCCACAGACAGCCGTTTCGGGGTATTTGCCCCTCATCAGTGTGGAGTAGGAATCTGGCTAGTGGGACATTGCCTACTAAAAGACTATGTGAGCAAGGATGGTTGACCTTAGGGAGATCAACATCCACCACTGCGGAGACACCATCACGTGTTTCTCAACGCAGTGATTCTAGAGCAATGCCCCCTGGGAAATATTCAAAGCAAGAAGGCCTGCGGAGACACCATCACATGTTTCTCAACGCTGGCAGGAAACCAGCCAGGTCTTTCACCGGGAAGGAAAAACCACGGGAAGGGCAGTCTCCAGTCAAGGAGACCACCTATGCCAAACATGGTATCCATCCACAGACAGCCGTTTCTTTGCTCTAGAATCACTGCGTTGAGAAACACGTGATGGTGTCTCCGCAGTGGATATGTTGATCTCCCTAAGGTCAACAATGCCTGCTTAAGTAGTCTTTTACTAGGCATTGCCCCCACTAGCCAGATTCCTACTCCACACTGATGAGGGGCAAATACCCTGAAACGGCTGTCTGTGGATGGATACCTTGTTTGGTATAGGTGGTCTCCTTGACTGGAGACTGCCCTTCCCGTGGTTGTTCCTTCCCGGTGAAAGACCTGGCTAGTTTCCTGGCAGCGTTGAGAAACACGTGATGGTGTCTCCGCGGCTTTCTCATTTGCATACTTCCCAGGGGGCTTTGCTCTAGAATCACTGCGTTGAGAAACACGTGATGGTGTCTCCGCAGTGGATATGTTGATCTCCCTAAGGTCAACAATGCTTGTTTAGGTCTTTTGCAGACTCCAACAGGTTTTCTTTAAGAATGGTCCTGTGTTTGGCTCCATTCATCTTCCCATAATAATAATAAGTTTTATTTCTATAGCGCCAACATATTTCGCAGCGCTTTACAATTAAGAGGGGACATGTACAGACAATACAAAATAACAAAATTAAGATACCAGGAGGAGTGAGGGCCCTGCTCGTAAGCTACAGTCTATGAGGAAATAGGGGAGGCACAAAAGGTGACTGGGGGGGAGAAAAGCTTGTCATATATGGTCCAGCCATCGATTTTAATAGGGTATTCAAAAGCAGCTGCATGAACCCGTCGGTGAGAATTTATGCAGGTACAGGGGACGAGAACTGAAAGTACATTTTTTTGAAGGTCAGAAAGGGACTAGATTAGATCAGGGCAGTGAGGTGATAGGCTAGTCTAAAGAAATGCGTTTTAGGGCCCGCTTAAAGGTGTGGATGTTGGGAATTAATCGGATTTCTCTTGGTAGTGTGTTCCAGAGCATAGGCGCAGCTCGTGAGAAGTCTTGAAGACGGGAGTGGGAGGTTCGAATTGTTGAGGATGTCAGTCTTAAGTCATTAGCAGAGCGGAGGGCACGGGTGGGGTGATAGACAGAGATCAGGGAGGAGATGTAGGGTGGTGCAGAACTGTGGAGAGCTTTGTAAGTGTGAGTGATAAGTTTATATTGGATTCTGTAGCGGATAGGCAACCAGTGCAATGACTGGCAAAGAGCAGAGGCATCAGTGAAGCGGTTGTACAGGAAAATGATCCTGGCTGTGGCATTCAGAATGGATTGGGGAGGGGAGAGTTTAGTAACAGGGAGACCAATTAGTAAAGAATTACAATAATCCAGGCAAGAATGAATGAGAGCGACAGTAAGAGTTTTTGCAGAGTCAACGGTAAGAAAAGGTCGAATTCTTGAAATGTTTTTGAGGTGGAAGTGACAAGAACGAGCAAGTGAACGAATGTGGGGAGTGAAGGAAAGATCGGAGTCAAATATAACCCCAAGACAGCGGGCGTGCTGCTGGGGTGTAATGGTAGAGCCACACAAAGCAATGGTAATATTGGGTTTCGGAAGGTTAGGAGAGGGAGGAAACAGAAGAAGTTCAGTTTTTGACAGGTTCAGTTTTAGAGGGAGGACATCATGTTGGAGACAGCGGACAGACAATCGGTAGTATTTTGTAATAGTGCAGGGGTGATGTCAGGAGAAGATGTATACAGTTGGGTGTCATCAGCATAGAGATGGTACTGGAAACCAAATCTGCTGATTATTTGTCCAATAGGGGCTGTGTATAGAGAGAACAGGAGGGGGCCTAGGACTGAACCCTGAGGAACCCCGACCGTAAGGGGAAGAGGAGAGGAAGAGGAGCCGGCAAAGGATACAGAGAATGAGCGGTCAGAGAGGTAAGAGGAGAACCAGGAAAGAACGGTGTCCTTGAGCCCGATAGAGCGGAGCATAGTGAGTAGGAGCTGGTGATCAACAGTGTAGAATGCAGCAGAGAGATCCAGGAGGATCAGCAGGGAGTAGTGACCATTAGATTTAGCGGTTAGTAAATCATTAGAGACTTTAGTAAGAGCAGTTTCAGTAGAATGTAAGGAGCGGAAACCGGATTGTAGAGGATCTAGGAGAGAATTATCTGACAGCGGATTAAACGGGAGTGGACCAGACGTTCCAGGAGTTTGGAAATGAAGGGGAGATTAGAGACAGGTCTGTAGTTAGCAGCACAATTTTGGTCCAGGGATGGTTTTTTAAGTAATGGGTGTATGCTGGCATGTTTGAAGGAGGAGGGAAAGACACCAGAGGAGAAAGAGAGATTGAATATTTTAGTTAGGTGAGTGGTGACAGCCGGGGTGACAGATTTAAGGAGATGTGAGGGAATAGGGTCACTGGTGCAGGTAGTAGGGCGAGAAGATGCGAGGAGCCTGGTGACTTCTTCTTCTGTGACTGGATCAAAGAGTGAAAGTGAGCTAGATGAAGTGTAGGAGGGCAGACAATGTGTGGTGTTATGAGGCTGGGAGGAAATTTCCTGGCGTATATGGTCAATTTTTTTTCTTTAAAATAATTGACCAGGTCATCTGCACTGAGGTTGGTGGTTGGGGCCAGAACTCTTGGTCCTAGGAGGGAATGGAGAGTATCAAAGAGTCGTTTAGGATTGTTGGATAGAGAGGTGATGAGGGTGTTAAAGTACGCTTCTTTGGAGAGGTGAAGGGCAGCATTGTATGTTTTGAGGATAAACTTATAATGGATGAAATCTTCGGCTAGATTGGATTTTCTCCACAGACGTTCAGCGCACCTGGAACACCGCTGGAGAAAGCGGGTTTGCAACGTGTGCCAGGGCTGCTGCCGTCTGCGCCGAATTGCTCTGCATGTAGCAGGTGCAGCTTCATCTAGGGCGCTCTGTAGGGTGTCATTATAAAGTTTTACAGCAGAGTCAGGACATGAGAGGGAGGATATTGGGGCCAGTGATGACTGCAACTTCTTCAGAAATTCCTGGTTGTTAATGGCGTGTATATTCCTATATGGGAGGTAAATGGGGGTGTCCTGAGTTGGTTGACAGCTCTTGACCAAGAATGAAAGAAGGTTGTGGTCAGAGAGTGGGAGAGGGGAGTTAGTTAAATTATGCACTGAGCAGAGACTGGAGAAGACCAGGTCCAGCATATTCCCACCTTCCCATCAACTTTAACCATCTTTCCTGTCCCTGCTGAAGAAAAGCAGGCCCAAACCATGATGCTTCCTCCACAATGTTTTACAGTGGGCATGGTGTGTTCAGGGTGATGAGCTGTGTTGCTTTTACGCCAAACATATAGTTTGACATTGTGCCCAAAATATTCGATTTTGGTTTCATCTGACCCAGAGCCCCTTCTTCCACATGTTTGGTGTCTCCAGGTGGCTTGTGGCAAACTTTAATTGACACTTTTTAAGGATATCTTTGAGAAATGGCTTTCTTCTTGCCACTCTTCCATAAAGGCCAGATTTGTGCAGTGTACGACTGATTGTTGTCCTATGGACAGACTCTCCCACCTCAGCTGTAGATCTCTGCAGGTCATCCAGAGTGATCATGGGCCTCTTGGCTGCATCTCTGATCAGTCTTCTACTTGTTTGAGATGAAATTTTTGGGGGACGGCCGGGTCTTGATCGCTTGCACAGTGCATCTTGGGATGTTTAAAGTTGTGGAAATCTTTTTGTAACCAAATCCGGCTTTAAACTTCTCCACCACAGTATCACGGACCTGCCTGTTGTGTTCCTTGGTCTTCATGATGCTCTCTGCGCTTTACACAGAACCCTGAGACTATCACAGAGCAGGGGCATTTATACGGAGACTTGATTACACACAGGGGATTATATTTATCATCATCAGTTATTTAGGACAACATTGGATCATTCAGAGATCCTCAATGAACTTCTGGAGTGAGTTTGCTGCACTGAAAGTAAAGGGGATGAATAATATTGCACGCCCCACTTTTCAGTTTTATTTTTTACAAAAGTTTAAAATAAGCAATACATTTCCTCCATCTTCACAATTGTGTCCCACTTGTTGTTGATTCTTCACCATAAAATGTAAATTTTTATCTTTGTTTGAAGCCTGAAATGTGGGAAAAGGTTGAATAATTCAAGGGGGCTAAATACTTTCGCAAGGCACTGTAACTGGTGTGTGAACAATGTCGATTTATTCTCCACAAGTGTCCGAAAGTGCAAGGCTATGTGCCCATGCTGCAGAAAATTTGCGGAATTTGCCGCAATTTTTTTTGCGGAAACTCTGCAGATTTTTCAAAAATCCGCAGTACAGCGAGTCCCCAGCCATTTCTATGGCATTTTGGAACTGCTGTGCCCATGCTGCGTTTTTTTCCGCAGCGGAAATAATGCGGATTTCCCTGCAGAAAAATCTGCAGCATGTCAATTATTCTTGCGGATTTTTCCGCAGGGTTCAATACTTACCTGCCTTGATAGCAGACACCGGAGTCCCAGTGTAGTGGAGCGCGGTGGAGTCAGGAGCAGGAAGCAGGAGGTTGGCGGGGCCTGCACGAGCTCCGATCATGTGACAGCCAGAGCTAGGGCAGGCCCGCCCACCTTCTCCTGCAATGTGCAGACAGACACAGCCGGAGAGTGTAGTGCTGCGTGATGGAGGTAAGTATGAACTCACCGATCACTCCAGCACTTGTTCTGCATTGAGGATGCAGTGCCCAAGCCATGGTACTGTATCCTCAATGCAGAATGACCGCAGCATATCCGCAGGACATTCCGCAGCACATCCGCAGCATGAAAACAGACAGTTGTGCTGCGGATTTCTGGGAGCTCCTGCGGATATATCCGCAGGACACTTTCTCCGTGGGCACATAGCCCAAGGCTCTTATCTGGCACTACTGGCTACCCTGTGCCCCTCTCTCCCTCTACTTTCGTAAGGCACTGTACATGCTGTAAAGGTTTATCATATTATCTGCAAAAAAGCCTTGTACACACACTATCAAACCACATGCCACATAAGAGCCGCAGTACTTTCATGAATATTTCTTATATACAACATGTCTTATCAAATGAATATTTTTGAGACTTTATAATATGATTTCCAAACACTCTCCTATCCTATCTATATTTAAAAAAAAAAAAGACCATCATTTAACTACCTTATAATATAAGTCTTAATATTTGAATAAACTAGACAATTTATAAGGGATATAACAATGGGAATAAATAAAGTCACGTATGCGAGATCGCTGTGTCAATGTGCACAAGCCCAGGAAAGAGAATGAGAGAGCGGGAAAAAAAAGGAATCGTGTACATTCACACAAAATATTCACTATACATTATCTCTGAGTTGAGGTGGCAAACAACATGTCAAAATTAATAAATTCACCTATACTGCAAAATCAAGTCCCTGCAGATATTTTAACCTCCAGCCTGTCTGGAGCCCAATGCAAACATCCAATAAGACTCTCTTCCCAAAAGCAATTTCCTATAGTTTCCTCCTCTGGTGGGTCTTCGGACTTTCTCAATAGCATTGAACTTAAAGCATTTATTTTCTCCCCTATGTACCTCCATAAAGTGACGAGAAACTTCAGAATTGCCCACTTTGGGTGCACCTGTGGCATCCGAGAGATGTCTTTTTAATTCTCTTTTTTTTTTTTACGCCCCTACAGTGCAACCCACATATTGTTTAGAACAATCCGTGCAAGTAATGAGGTAGACCACACCAGAGGAGCTGCAATTAAGAAACTGCTCAATCGGATACGTTTTCCCATCAACTCCGGAGGCAAGATTCTTGCATTTATTCACAAATGCCAAACAATTAGCCACATGGTCCTAAATAGAAGTCTCATATGGGTCACACCGGATAGGACATGAAAGAAACCTCCCAGTGTGGCCACCGAGACAGCACACTCCAAAGGATATACGATAAACAAGAGCACAAGGAGTACTGATGCAAATAGTATACATTTATTAAGTACAATTGGAACATTTCCCCCCTTTTCTCATGGGATTTTCATGAACTTTGTGAACTACACTTTAAGCCCTTTTTTGACATGCATTATATAACTGCATGTCTCAATATATATAGATGCACATGTATATATGTTTTTCATATTTTTCTGTTCTCGAACATATCCCATGATGTATACTCCCTTGTTATGGGGTAATGTTGCTCTTATCTGGTGGCACTATAAATTGTTCATTATCTATTTATTTCTATATACTCTTCCCTTTTTCTTTTTTACACCCATCCTTTTTGGACTTGGGTAAGACAGCTGGATTGATTATTATCTTTATTATCCTAAGACCCCCGCAGGTACTATTTTCCATTTGGAGCAACCATGAGGCTCGTCAGTGGTGACGCGTCCCCTCCCTGAGCCTCATGACAACTTTGCTTGATGATGTATACTACCTGTGGTAGTCCGTTTGGAATCTAAGTAAACTCTATTCTTTCTCAATCTGGTTGCCTTCCCTATTCTGCCACCAGGGGGGGCGCGATGCGTGTGATGTCCGGAACGCACTGGGTACAATGCGCCTCTTGCTTGCCTGGGCTGTCTGCGCCTCGCGTCCCTCCTGTTGCTAGGGAGCGGTGATTCCGTGCTCTCTCCGGCATTTCCCGTGCGTGCGCGCTGGGTGCGCTGCCCGGGATGTTGCTGGGTGTTCCCGGCATATCCCGCGCATGCGCGCTGGGCGCTCCGCCTGGGATTTTGCTGTGAGGCAGCGCGGATCTTCCGGTCCTCTCTGGCATCCGGTCAGGTGATCTGTATCACGTGACCGGGTGGCGTCCTTAACAGGGTGGTGCGCTTATGCACACCGCACTTACTCCTCCCGGAAGAAGCGGGTATTTCCCGCGAAACGGCCGTCGGAGGTCCCCTCTGGGCTGGCCTGGCTCCCCTGAACCACCACTATTTCTGGTAAGCGACTAGCTATACATGGCATGGGCTCTATTTACTCTGCTACTTCACCATCTTATATGTAGCCCTGTTTCCACAGATACCATATGAGCTCAAACTACACTGTCACTCTCCTCCCCTCTCATGCTCCTTGCATTTGTCCATTACTTGATTTTCCCTCATATCACATTTATATGCCCACTTGGGCACTACTTGCTATTTAGCTATATATATATATATATATATATATATATATATATATATATATATATATATATATAATGATTGAGCTTATGGATGTTGCTTTTGCGACTCGTATCGTTGGTACCTCAGCCCTTTAACTTGGTTACCCTGTACCATCATAGTGAATCAGTGTATGATGTGAGCTTAAGCTTTGTTCTTGCCTGCTACTGTGTTCCTCATTGTGGTCAGTGGGACCCAGAATTTTATTCCCTGAACCTATGCTATTATATGTCCTATTACCTTTTTACTTGTCATTTATATATAAGTACTTAATAAATTTATACTATTTGCATCAGTACTCCTTGTGCTCTTGTTTATCTTTTATTCACAAATGTGCAACACAAGCATATGTTGTGTCCACATTTGTAGAATCCATGAATACTGAGCCAGGTCTCTGATGGCACATCTGCTGAAATTTCAGACTGGGGGAAACCCATACTGCTTATTGTTGGGGCTCTTTTGGGGATGAAATCAATCTTATTATTTTCCAAAACAGTTTTAAACCACTGTGTCAGTATACAACATCGGCAAAAAAAATTTTGATCACTGCAACAATTTCATAATAGTCCTGGCTATAATTTGTTATAACATTAATTCCTCCCAAATCATTACCATTTAGTTTGTTTGATTTTTATCTAGAATTAGAGAATTTCTTTCTAGTTTTTTTCACCTCCTCTAATCCAGTTTTTCACAGTGATCCAATCCTTTCATTCAAAGACCCAATACTGCCCACTATGGGCCTAAATTTAGGGGGAACCCCCCCTTCCTTATGGATCTTTTGGTAGGGAATGAAAGATGGGGACAATTAGATTTTCTATGTACAGAAAATCAAAACTTTTTTGTGTAATCACCCCATACTTAGACCATCCCTCAATAATTGAAAGAGATTTCTTTGAAATTTCAAAGTGGGGTCCCCCTCCAAAATATTGTTGAATCATCAAGTTGTTCCAAATTGCATTTTTATTATTATTATTATTATTATTATTATTATATATTATTATAGCGCCATTAATTCCATGTCGCTTTACAAGTAAAAAGGGTATACATAAAAACTAGTACAACAATCATCAACAGTACAAAACACTGGTACAGGAGGAGAGAGGACCCTGCCCGCGAGGGCTCACAGTCTACAGGGAATGTGTGAGGGTACAATAGGTGAGGACAGAGCTGGTTGCGCAGTGGTGTACTGGACTGAGGGTTATTGTAGGTTGTAGGCTTGTCGGATGAGGTGGGTCTTCAGGTTCCTCTTTAAGCTTTCCACTGTAGGAGAGAGTCTGCTATGCTGGGGTAGAGCGTTCCTGAGTATGGGGGAGGCACAGGAGAAATCTTGTATGCGATTGTGGGAAGAGGAGATGAGAGAGGAGTAGAGAAGGAGATCTTGTGAGGATCTGAGGTTGCGTGCAGGTACCGGGAGACTAGGTCACATATGTAAGGAGGAGACAGGTTGTGGATGGCTTTGTATGTCATGGTTAATGTTCTGAACTGGAGTCTTTGGGCAATGGTAAGCCAGTGAAGGGGTTGTCAGAGTGGTGAGGCTGGGGAATAGCGAGGGGAGAGGTGGATCAAGCGGGCCGCTGAGTTTAGGATAGATTGGAGGGGTGCAAGAGTATTGGAAGGGAGGCCAGATAGCAGGAGGTTGCAGTAGTCGAGGCGGGAGATGATGAGGGCATGTATTAATATTTTTTCCGGATTCTTGATTAAGGAAGGCACGGATCCGGGAGATATTTTTGAGTTGTAGTCGACATGAGGTGAAGAGGGCTTGGATGTGTGGCTTGAAGGATAGAGTAGAGTCAAGGGTTACTCCAAGTCAACGAGCTTGTGAGACTGGGGAGAGTGAGCACCATTTGAGGTATAGTTCAGTATCCAAAATTATAATGGCTCCTCTCATGTCTGCTTTTGTTTTTCCTCAATTCATTTAAGGCATTGTATTCAACCATAGTTACATTTTTCAAGTTTATTTTTATTCCGTGATTTTAAACCCACCAGTTCCCCCTCCACCACATTCTGGAACTTATCCAGGATGTATGGTCGGGATTGTAGTGGATAAAAATCTACGTTGGATGTTTTAAAACCATCATTTAGATTGGCATTGTAGGATCTACCTTCCGACTCACATTGTCTAAAGTGGGCTTTACACGTTACGCTATATCTGAGATGTCGGCGGGGTCACGTCGTAAGTGACGCACATCAGGCATCGTTAGTGATATCGTAGCATGTGACAGCTACGTGCAACGGTGAACGAGCAGAAATGCTCACCTTCTCGTTCATCGTTGACACGTCGCTCATTTCCAAAAAAATCGAACGTCCGGTTGTTCATTGTTCCCGAGGCAGCACACATCACTCCGTGTGACACCCCGGGAACGACTAACACAGCTTACCTGCATCCTGCCGGCAATGCGGAAGGAAGGAGGTGGGCGGGATGTTACGTCCCACTCATCTCCGCCCCTCCGCCTCTATTGGCCGGCCGCTGTGTGACGTCGCTGTGACGCCGAACGTCCCTCCCCCTTCAGGAAGTGGATGTTCGCCGCCCACAGCGAGGTCATTTGGAAGGTAAGTACGTGTGACGGGGGTTTACGAGTTTGTGCGACACGGGCAACAAATTGCACGAGCCGCACAAACGATGGGGGCGGGTGCGATCGCAGGAGAAATTGTTACGTGTATGAATACCATGCAATTCTTTGAAAGTAGGAACATCACAAATGTTATCACATCCTATTGGAGTAGAAACTCACATCTTTTTCCTGATCATGTAAAAAATGGCACTTTAAAGTGATATTTCTGGTGAATTTATTAATATCCATTAGAGTTGAAAAAAGGTTAAATCTGGTGGAGGGAGAAAAACCCCATGCCTTTGGCCAATTCGTTCAAATGCGTGTCTTCCAAAATCCTTGCAGTGAGGTTCCACACAGGTTTGAGATCTAAGTCCCTTTCTTTCCCCTTACTGGATTTCTACTTGGAGCGGTGTTTCCGCCCAGCTCGCCTGCTCTGTTTTTTTATTGATTGTTTCCCAAATTATTATGGGCAGCAGACGCCCTCCATAGAATCACCAGTTTCTGTTGAGGAGATATACCCTGACATTTTTAGGGGTTCTGAAAAACTAACTTTCCTGGAATCTCCCTGACGATAGGTTTTTTTTTTTTAGTCCAAGTTATAGGGATAATTATGCTACATAATTCTATCAGAATCCATCCAATAGGATATTGTGCATATAAGAAATATCATACGAGAGCATTGTGATTTTTATGTACTATATAGATCGGTGAATACTGTATATGGAGTTTTTCCCCATAATGGAATAATAGATCCTTAAAATATACACATGGTACAACCACATAGAGCTTGGATTTGAATCATCTATGGATGATTTTCTCCCAAAAGAGTGTCTCTGGTATCTGTATTTATTTCTATTGAATCAAGCCTATAGCAAAAATAAAGTCATAAAGTCCTACTAACATATACTTAATAAGACATATGGTATATAGGAAATATTCATGAGGGCATTGCGGTTTCTATAAATTTTATATATTGACAGTAGGTTTATGAAGTTTTTATCTTTTTTATGATGAAAAAATAAATCTGTGTAACATATACGTAATATAAGTTTGTATAGTTGGTATTTGTACAGTTTACTGATAATGCTCTTCTGACACAGTGTCTCTAGATTTTATAGATTCCTATAATTAACCAGATCATGGCATTTAATGAAGGCAAGAAAGAGTTAACAACAGGACCTGCACCAGCGGACATGTCACATGTTGGTGTTGATTATGATGTGAATGAAATGGTTGAGGAGACACGGGTGTTATGATCCGGAACCATGGAAGACCACCACAAATCATTGGCAAAAGGTGACAAGAGCATTGGCAACTAATCTGGCCCCCATCCCCGAACCCAGCCGGAGAACTAGCTATCCTAAAGGTAGGAAAGATGAATAAATCTCTGCCTCAGAAAATAGACAAGAATAGTTAGCCCCCCACATTCAAAGACTGCGGTGATATAGGAAAAACACAATACACAGGTAGATGACAGGATTAGCAAAAGGTAAAGCCCCCGCTGACTAAAATAGGAAAGGACAGGAAAGGGACTGATGGTGGCCAGAGAAAAACCCTGCAAAATACCAACTTCCTGATAGTACAAAAAGGCCCTCAGATTGCACGATCTGAACTCCGTCCTATACCAGGTGCCCTTGTCATACCAATGAACAAAAAACAAGAATCATAACAGTCAACAAGCCACAAACACATGGACCCAAAGGAGCTATACTCCACACAGAACTGCAGGGAGTTCCTCAACAATCCACTGAGGGGGAAAATCCCTGCAAGCAAATAAACTGAAACCAACCACAGCAAATGACAAACCCAGATAAACAAAAGAACCAGATAATAAATAAAGAGCAAGCACTTATCTAGGGAAGATGTGGTGTAGAGTAGGATTAAGCAGGCTGGAGATACAAAGAACAACTGACATCTGGCAACAGACTGCAATCAGACCAGGATTTAAATAAGCAGAGAGTTAGCAAAGGAAACACCCACTGCACAACACACCTGGTCCAAGTCCAAACCATTCCTGGCCACCAGAGGGAGCCTCCCAGCAGCCAAAACATAACTAACATTCACAACAGTCCCCCCCCCCCCCCCCTTGACGAGGGGTCACTGAACCCTCACCCACGCCACCGGGTCGCTCGGGATGAGCATGATGGAAGGCGCGAACCAACCTGTCCGCATGAATGTCAGAAGCCACAACCCAAGAGTTATCCTCCTGCCCATAACCCTTCCATTTTACAAGGTACTGAAGCTGACGCCTACTGCGACGGGAATCCAGAATTTTTTCAACCTCATACTCCAGATCCCCTTGTACCAAAACAGGGTCAGGAGGCGCTGCTACAGGAACTGCCGGCTCCACATGTTTCTTCAACAAGGACTTATGGAAGACATTGTGAATCTTAAATGACGCAGGCAGAGTCAAAGGGAAAGATACAGGGTTAATAATCTCCGAAATCTTATAAGGTCCAATAAATCTGGGCTTAAATTTATGAGACGGAACTCTCATAGGAATATTTTTAGAGGACACCCACACCATGTCCCCTACTTTAAACCGGGGACCAACAGTCCGACGCCGGTTGGCAAACCTTTGGGCAGTTTCTTGGGACTGAAACAATTTATCCACTACTTGCCCCCAAATCTGCTGCATTCTGTTGACCATCAAATCCACCCCCGGACAGGCAGACGCCTCAAGCTGCCCTGAGAGGAACCTAGGGTGATACCCAAAATTGCAGAAAAAGGGGGACACCAACGTGGTAGAGCTAGCTCTATTGTTAAGGGCAAATTCAGCCAAAGAAAAAACGAAACCCAGTCATCCTGATCCGCAGAAACAAAACACCGTAAATAGGTCTCCAGGGTCTGGTTAGCCCTTTCAGTCTGACCGTTGGTCTGAGGATGAAATGCCGAGGAGAAAGACAGCTGAACACCCAATTTGGAGCAAAAAATCCTCCAAAACCTGGATACAAACTGCACCCCTCTGTCAGAAACAATGTTTTTGGGAATACTATGCAAATGAACAACGTGTTGGAAAAACAAAAGCACCAACTCTGATGAAGACGGCAACTTAGATAGGGGAACCAAGTGGACCATCTTGGAGAATCTGTCACAGATCACCCAAATCACAGTCATTTTCTGAGAGACGGGAAGCTCTGAAATAAAATCCATAGAGATGTGCGTCCAAGGTTTCTTAGGTACCGGCAAAGGCAATAATAGCCCACTAGAACGTGAACAACAGGGCTTGAACCTAGAACAAACTCCACACGACTGCACAAAACGACGGACATCTCGGGACAGGGAAGGCCACCAAAAAGAGCGTCTCACAAGATCCAGAGTACCAAAAATGCCAGGATGACCCGCCAAAACAGAGCAATGAACCTCAGAGACAACTCGGTCTCTCCATTGGTCTGGGATAAACAGTTTCCCTGTAGGACATCTCTCAGGTTTATCCCCCTGAAATTCCGCCAGTGCCAACCGCAGATCAGGCGAAATAGCCGAGAAAACTACACCATCATTCAGGATAGTAGACGGTTCGACAACCTCCAAAGAGTCAGCGCAGAAACTCCTGGAAAGGTCATCGGCCTTAACATTCTTGGTGCCCGGCAAAAAAGAGACCACAAAATTTAAACCGGGTAAAAAACAAAGCCCACCTGGCCTGCCGAGGATTCAACCTCTTGGCCGATTCCAGATAGATGAGATTCTTGTGGTCCGTAAGCACCACAACTTGATGCCTAGCCCCCCACATTCAAAGACTGCGGTGATATAGGAAAAACACAATACACAGGTAGATGACAGGATTAGCAAAAGGTGAGGCCCCCGCTGACTAAAATAGGAAAGGACAGGAAAGGGACTGATGGTGGCCAGAGAAAAACCCTGCAAAATACCAACTTCCTGATAGTACAAAAAGGCCCTCAGATCGCACGATCTGAACTCCGTCCTATACCAGGTGCCCTTGTCATACCAATGAACAGAAAACAAGAATCATAACAAAGTCAACAAGCCACCAACACATGGACCCAAAGGAGCTATGCTCCACACAGAACTGCAGGGAGTTCCTCAACAATGCACTGAGGGGGAAAATCCCTGCAAGCAAATAAACTGAAACCAACCACAGCAAATGACAAACCCAGATAAACAAAAGAACCAGACAATAAATAAAGAGCAAGCACTTATCTGGGGAAGATGTGGTGTAGAGCAGGATTAACCCCATTACGACCGCCTTACGGAGATAAACGGCGGCAGAATCAGGTCCTTATTCTGATCCGCCGTCTATAAACGGCGGTCAGAAAAAGGTAAATAGCGCCCCCCAGCGTCAGAAAATCTCCGGGGTTTCAGCAACCGGGGGTAGCTGAGACCCTGGAGATCATGATTCGGGCCGGTTTTTCCGGTCCCCGCTCACATGATCACCGGTATACACCGTATACCGATGATCATGTAATAGTAAATCACAGCGCCGGTAAACAATGATTTATCTCCCATCTGGCATGATCAAACATGTCAGCTGGGAGATAAATCTGCTCCCCCGGGGTCGCCGAAGTGCCGACCCCCAACCCCCCCCTACCCCCCCGAAAATCCAAAATGGCGGCGCGCACAGCAGCGCACCGCCCGCATTTCCCAATTTCCTTTGACTTCTGTTGCATGTGCCATCACACATGCGACAGAATACTGCTCGCCAGGTCACCCCCTACTCCCACCCCGGTGTTCCCCGGTGTCCCCCGTACCTGTGGGAGCGCTGATCCCCCGCGGCCCCCTCCTCCGGCTCCTTCACAGCAGTGCCGGTCACATGTGCAGAGCGCGGCTGACAGCTTCCTGTGTCTGACTCAGACACTGCTGCTGCTGCACAGAGTCTGCAGCTGTGACCCGGGGAGGGTGGGTGCAGATTCTTTGCACGCACTCTCCTCAAATGGAAGGTCTGCACTCCTAGAAAATGGGGGAGACGTTCCCTGAACGTGCCCCCCATATTCTAGAAGATCGTGGGACTTCCAAAATGGCTTACAGGAGATTTTTTTTTTTTTCTTTTCAATAAATTGGTCAAAGAGGGATGGTTGGGGAGTGTTTTTTCAAATAAAATTTTTTTTGTTGTCAATTTTTTTTTGTACTACTGTCAATTAGTTATGTCTGGTATCAAATAGACGCCGTGACATCACTAATTGCTGGGCTTGATGCCAGGTGACATTACACATCTGGTATCAACCCCATTTATTACCCCGTCTGCCACCGCACCAGGGCGCGGGATGAGCTGGGGCGAAGCGCCAGGATTGGCGCATCTAATGGATGCGCCACTTCTGGGGCGGCTGCGGCCTGCTATTTTTAGGCTGGGAAGAGTCCAATAACCATGGCTCTTCCCACCCTGAGAATACCAGACCCCAGCTGTCAGCTTCACCTTGGCTGGTGCTCTAATTTGGGGGGACCCCACGTTTGTTTGTTTTCTAATTATTATAAAAAATTTAAAACAAAAACAGCTTGGGGAGCCCTCCAAATTGATCACCAGCCAAGGTGAAGCTGTCAGCTGTGGTTTGCAGGCTACAGCTGTCTGCTTTACCCTAGCTGGCTATCAAAAATAGGGGGGACCCCACGTCATTTATTTTAATTTTTTTTTTCTTTTTGGGCTAAATACAAGGCTAGGCACCCTTTAGTGCCACATGAAAGTCACTGAAGGGCGCCAGCTTAGAATATGCAGGGGGGTGGGATGTTATAAATGTTTGTCATCTATCCATTCATCCATTGTAGCATTTTAGGCTGTGTGCCCACAATCAGGGTTTGCAGCGTTTTGGGTGCAGAGTGTTTTTCCTGCGTCCATAACGCTGCATTGTGCAGTAGAAGCACAGTGGAAGGATTTTTAGAAATCCCATGCCCAATGTGCTTCTTTTCTCCGCAGCATACATTGACCTGTGGTGCAGCTTCCCGAGCCTCAGCATGTCAATTTATGCTGCGGAGACGAGAGTGTTCTCTGCAGGTACAGTAGAACTAAAGTCCACAGCAGCCTGAACCCAAATCGTGGGCATGAGCAGCTGCGTTCTCCCATGGAAAACACTCACATCTCTGCAGGAAGCCTGGCACTGTGTACTGGACGACGTGTCGCTGGATCATGGCCACATAGCCTAACAGTGAGAAATTTGTTGCTACAGCAACATTTTTGTGAAGTACTTGTGGAATCAAAATGCTTACTATACTCCTGAATAAAATCCTTGAGGGGTCCAATTTCCAAATTGGGGTCACTTGTGGGGGGTTTCTCATGTATAGGCACCCAAGGGGCCCTGCTAATGTGACATGGTGTGCGCAATTTATTTCAACTTTTCCAAAATTCAAATGGTGCTCCTTCCATTCCAAGCTCTCCCATTTATCCAAACAGAGGTTTTTGGCCACATGTGGGGTATCCCTGTGCTCATAAGACATTGGATAACAACCTGTGGGATCCATGTTTTGTTGTTGCCTCTTGAAAAAGTGAGAAATTTGATGCTAAATCAACATTTTTGTGAAAAAAATGAAAATTTTCAATATGACAATGTAACGTTATCAAAATCTGCGAAGTACCTGTGGGTCCAAAATGCTCACTATACCCCTAGATAGGAGCCTTAAGGGGTCTAGTTTTCCAAAATGGTATCACTTGTGAGGGGTTTCTGCTGTTTAGGTACCTTAGCGGACATCTAAATGCATCATGGTACTCGCAATCTATTTCAACCAAATTTGCTTTCCAAAATTCAAATATTGCTACTTTCGTTCCAAGCCCTCCCATTTGTCCAAACAGGTTTCTGACCACATGTGGGGTATTAACGCGTTCATAAGAAAGTGGGTAACACGTTTTGGGGTCCATTTTGTTGTGTTATTTCTTCTAAAAGTGAATAAATTTGGGGTAGAGCAACATTTTAGGTAACATTTTTATTTTTTGCTTTTTTTTCATTCCACATTGCTTTAGCTCCTGTGTAGCACCTGAAGGGTTAATAAACTTCTTGGATGTGGTTTTGAGTACCTTGAGGGGTGCAGTTTTTAGAATGGTGTCACTTTAGGGTATTTTTTGTCACCTAGGCCTCTCAAAGTCACTTCAAATGTGATGTGGTCGCTAAAAAAATGGTTTTGTGAATTTTGTTGAAAAAATGTGAAATTGCTGATGAACTTTGAACCCTTCTAACTTCCTAACCACAAAAAATTTTGTTTCAGAAATTGCGCTGATGTAATGTAGACAAGTGGGAAATGTTATTTATTAACTATTTTGTGTGACATAACTCTGGTTTATGGGCATAAAAATTAAAAGTTTGAAAATTGCAAAATTTTAAAAATTTTCATCAAATTTCCGATTTTTTTTTTACAAATAAAAGCAAAATATATTGTTCTAAATTTATAACTGTCATGAAGTACAAAATGTCACGAAAAAACAATGTCAGAATCACCAGGATCCATTGAAGCGTTCCAGAGTTATAACCTCATAAAGGGACACTGGTCAGAATTGCAAAAAATGGCCTGGGCATTAAGGACAAAACTGGCTTCGTCCTTAAGGGGTTAAGCAGGCTGGAGATACAAAGAACTGACATCTGGCAACAGCCTGCAATTAGACCAGGATTTAAATAAGCAGAGAGTTAGCAAAGGAAACACCCACTGCACAACACACTTGGTCCAAGTCCAAACCATTCCTGGCCACCAGAGGGAGCCTCCCAGCAGCCAAAACATAACTAACATTCACAACACACGGGGGTCAGTGGGTGCTCTCTTGTGGAGACACGGGGGTCAGTGGGTGCTCTCGTCCGCTGGCCCGGCTGCCTTTAGGAAGACAGCATGGCCCAGGGCTTATCCCAACTGAACGCCTGACCTCCTTAACCGTGGGTGGAACACTACTCAGACAACACAGGATGAGGGAATCACAATGTTAAGACTTTATTGGATCCCCAAACAATTAACGGCATATGACACATAACCAGAAAAACCACAGAATGTAACCAGCAAGTTTCTCGCCCTTCCGCTGGCTCACCAGGGATTAGAATGTTCGTGCCTCAGTGCTTCCAGGGCTACTTACTCCAAACCAGCAGCACCCCGCTTTCGACGGGCACTACCAAATGGAATATTGCCGGATTTAGGAAGTTGGCTGAGAACCGCAAAGCCTGTAGGCAGGTGACTGGATTGTCCCAAGCTGGATTCCTTCCTTAGGTAGTCCTTGGTATCTCAGCCGCATCCTAGCATTCGATGCTGAAGTCCATGTAGTATAATAATCCAGGTTCGGTTATGGCTTGCCAATCGGATCCGAAGATCCTAGATTGGTATCATGTAGCAAGAGTCTGCCCGGGCAATGGACAGTCCTCCATCTTATACCCCTGAGCTCTCCATTCAGACCATTGGGGACTTCACGATTGGTGGATAAGACTGGGCTCTTATTGGCTAGATTTCAAGCTGTATATAAAATATCCCTAGTAGTAATGGTCTCTGGCAGAGACGAGGGAGAGACAGCTAAGTTACATTGCATCTAGCAATACACGTAATTTAATGGGAGGTTCGCAGACTTGATTTGTCTGGGTATCTGACCTTCACTGACCAATGCAATTACATGAAACAACAAGAACTTTAACACTAGACTCCTAAGAGTCTTGTAGACACAATGAGGAGCTTATCCTCCGTTTATAAACAAACTATCATCATGTCTGGCTGAATTTTAAGAAACTTAACCCATGCTAGGCACTGACAGTCCATGTCGTCACAATGGTCTTTTTAAACTTTGCATTTATATTATTCAGTTACATGACTAAGACCATGTAATAAGGTCAAAATGCGTCGCTAGTCTATTTTTCTCCCCTGTCTAGGGGCTGTCTGTACCCACCTTATACAATTTTTGTGCACATGGAAATTTTCATTGAAGAATGCCTTCCTTTTTGCGCTGGATTTTTTATCATAGGCCTTTTAAAGTACAACTTTGCTACACACTTTGGAATTTGTATGGATTTATGTGTTTCTATGTGTATGTTTGAGGTTATATTATTAAAAACTAATAACTTCAATTTTATTTATGGCAGATGACGGTACCAGGAGTTCAACACAGAATGCTAAGGGAAGTGAAAGTCACAAAGGAGAGAAGCCATATTCATGTTCAGAATGTGGGAAATGTTTTGCTCAGAAATCAAATCTCATTACACATGAGCGAATTCACAAAGGAGAGAAGCCATATTCATGTTCAGAATGTGAAAAATGTTTTGCTCAGAAATCACATCTTATTATACATGAGAGAATTCACACAGGAGGGAAGCCATATTCATGTTTAGAATGTGAGAAATGTTTTGCTAACAAATCAAATCTCATTACACATGAGAGAATACACAAAGGAGAAAAGCCATATTCATGTTCAGAATGTGGGAAATGCTTTCCTCAGAAATCAAGTCTTATTACACATGAGAGAAATCACACAGGAGTGAAGCCATATTCATGTTCAGAATGTAGGAAATGTTTTGCTCACAAATCAAATCTTATTATACATGAGAGAATTCACACAGGAATTAAGCCATATTCATGTTCAGAATGTGAGAAATGTTTTGTTCATAAATCAAATCTTATTACACATGAGAGAATTCACACAGGAGTGAAACTTTATTCATGCACAGAATGTGAGACCTGTTTTGCTGCCAAATCGGATCTCATAAAACATGAAAGAATTCACACAGGAGAGAAGCCATATTCATGTTCAGAATGTGGGAAATGTTTTGCTCAGAAATCAGATCTTGTTAAACATGGGAGAATTCACACAGGAGAGAAGCCATATTCATGTGCAGAATGTGGAAAATGTTTTGCTAAAAAATCAAGTCTTAATAGACATGAGAGAAGTCACACAGGAGAGAAGTCATATTCATGTTTAGAATGTGGGAAATGTTTTGCTCAGAAATCATATCTTATTATACATCAGAGAATTCACACAGGAGTGAAGCCATATTCATGTTCAGAATGTGGGAAATGTTTTGCTCAGAAATCCCATCTTATTACACATGAGAGAATTCACACAGGAGTGAAGCCATAGTAGGTGAATGGAATGTCCGTGTTAGTAAATATTAATAGATTTTTACTGTCTGTTAATAGAGTTCATTTTATTTCCTGGGTCATTACGGTTGTGTACTTTATGATAAATCATTTGCAAACATTCATTTTTAAGCACTTTTTTTTTTCTATTTTTGATGGGGGAGAAAGCTATAAAAAATTTTTTTTAAAAAATAGTTAAGTTGTACTCTTTATTCATCCATTTGTGTATTGGTTGAATGAGAGCAAAATCTTGTTAAATCTACACTCCATTTTGTCTTTGTGTAAGGGTACCGTCACACTTAAGCGACGCTCCTGCGATCCCACCAGCAATCTGACCTGGCAGGGATCGCTGGAGCGTCGCTACATGATCGCTGGTGAGCTGTCAATCAGGCAGATCTCCACAGCAATCGGAGATCAGCCACCAGCGACCCGTGTAACGACGCTGTGCTTGGTAACCATAGCACACATCCGGTTACTAAGCAAAGCGCTTTGCTTATAGTTACCCGATGTGTACCTTGGCTACGTGTGCAGGGAGCCGGCTTCTAGAAGCTGCGGATGCTGGTAACCAAGGTAAATATCGGGTAACCAAGCAAAGCCTTTGCTTGGTTACCCGATGTGTATCTTGGTTACCAGCGTCCACAGAAGCCGGCTCCTTGTTCCCTGCACATTCAGATCGTTGCTCTCTCGCTGTCAAACACAGCGATGTGTGCTCCACAGTAGGAGAGCAACGACCAAAAAATTAACCAGAGCTGTGTGTAACGATCAGCGATTTCACAGCAGGGGCCAGGTCGCTGCTTAGTGTCACACATAACGAGATCGCTGATGAGGTCACAGGTGGGTCACAAAATCTGTGACTCAGCAGCGATCTCGCTATGTGAGAAGTACCCCTAAGAGCCTGTACTGTCTCTCCCCTGGTGTAATGCAGCACAGACCTCTGTTTACTTTAGGCTAAGTTCACATTTCCGCTGTTTTGCATCAGTCACAATCCATAGCCTTGAGGAATTACGGTATCCTGCAAAATATTTTGCAGGAATCCTGTTTTTCCCCATAGACTTTTATTAGTGACGGATTGCGACTGATGATGCTGCGTTGCATCCGCTGCGTCGCGGTCAGTCTTTTTTTAACTGACCGCCGGGCGGGAGCAACGCAGCCTGTAACGTTTTTTGAGCAGCGCGATCTGTAGGATTTTGCTACGCATGCGCTCTCTGGCTCCCTGCCCCCGTAACCAGGATAAACATCGGGTAACCAAGCAATGCGCTTTGGTTAGTTACCCGATATTTACAGTGGTTACGGGTGCAGGGAGCCAGCGCTAAGCGGTGTATGCTGGCAACCAAGATAAATATCGGGTAACCAAGCAAAAAGTGCTTTGCTTTTAGTTACCCGATATTTACCCTGGGTACAGTGTGCAAGGAGGCCGACACTTCACCACTCGGCTCCGCCCCCTCCCGCACTCCGCTTGTGTACACACACACACTCACCTGTCCCCAGCCATGCAGACCACGGCACTGACATCCTCAGCTCCGCCCCCCGAACTCCGCCCCCAGCACACAACGGAGTCCGACAATGAAATTCTTTTCTTTGTCATCCGTTGTACAACGCATCAGTCACATGCGTCAAGCAACGCATGTGACTGATGCAAAACAACGGAAATGTGAACTTCGCATTAGATAAGGACATGTATAGTTTCAGTTTCTTTGTTAAAAGTGAAGTTTAGGAATGTGAAACTAAAACGTTTGTATAGTCTTATATAAATGAGTGATGATTATATAATACTTTTTCTTGTTGGAGGCAAAGAGAGGGCTACGTCTGATACTTTGTCTCAAAGCGACGTCTCCTTTACATGCATGATCTCTATAATTTAATTTAATTAGGAACACACACTCTTATATGTCCCATGCTGAATGGCGACAACAAAACCTGGTGCCTGAACAGCGACCCACTATTCCTGAGAATCTCTGATCCAACCACCTTGTCTTCCTCAGAAAGGCAACTCCAGCTGTATCAAAAGGTAAGAAGCTTATTCTTACAATATTCGAATTTGATCCTCTGCCGATTTTGCAAATTTTCCCACCTGCAAAGAATGGCGATGGCTGTAATTTTTATTGTAGGTAACGTCAACTGTGACAGAATAAACATAAAAACAGAAAATTACATTGCATGATTTTTAAATAATGAATTTACATTTTATTACGTGAAATAAGTATTTGATACAATGGCAATACAGAACTTTGCATTTGGTAAAGAAACCTTTGTTTGCAGTTACAGAGGTTAGACGTTTCTTACAGTTCTTGACCCAGTTTGCAGACACTGCAGCAGGGATTTTGGTTCACTCCTCCATACAGATCTTCTCCAGATATTTCAGGTTTCTGGGCTGTCACTGAGTCTCAGTTCCTTCCAAAGATTTTCTCTTTGGAAATGCTTTATATGAAGCCGCTCCTTAGTTGCCCTGTCTGTGTGTTTCGGGTCATTGTCATGCTGGAAAATCCAGCCACAACCCATCTTCAATGCTCTAATACCAAAAAGTTCTATTTTGGTCTCCTGACCACATGACCTTCTCTGGATCATCCAGATGGTTACTGGCAAGATTCAAATGAGCCTGGACGTGCTGGCATAAGCAGGGGGACCTTGCGTGCCCTGCAGAATTTTAATTCATGACAGCATAGTGTGTCACGGCAATATTTGAGAATGTGGTCCCATCTCTGTTCAGGTCATTGACAGGTCCTCCCGTGTAATTCTGGGCTGATTCTTGACCTTTCTCAGAATTATACTTATCCCCTCCTTACATGGAGCCCCAGACAAAGTAAGATTGACAGTCATCTTCTGTTTCTTCCATTTTCCAATAACTGCGACAACAGTTGCTGCCTTTTCACCAAGCTGTTTGCCTATTGTCCTATATCCTATCCCAGCCTTGTGAAGGTGTATAATTTTTTTTCCTCTGGTGTGCTTAGATAGCTCTTTGGTCTTGGACATAGAAGCGTGAATCCTCCCGGTACTGCCACCGCTGTTTCCACCTCCTGTCCTGCGACATGTCCGCTCCTGTGCGGTGCCATGTCCAGACGGGAGGTTGAAGCAGCTGCGAAATCAAAAGTGAACAGTAGAAAAAAAAATGTCATACTCACTTGTCTTCAGACTCCCGGGACATGTCCGCTCCCAGCTCCTCTTCCCGGTACCGCCACCCCTGCTCCGGCTGTGTGCAGTCTCCCGGGACACGTCCAATAGCTGCAGGACCTGTTGCTGATCATCTGATGCGGTCACCTGACGGAATCAGCTGACCGTTTAGTCCAGCGATGAGGCCGGCTTTTTACCGCCCAGCCGGCTTAAACTATCAGCTGATGCTGTAGGGAGACTTCATAAGCTGATTACCGCCGGGTCCTGCAGCGATCGGACGGGAGTCTGCACAGATGTGTGTAGTTTTTTTGGGTTTTTTCTCCTTTATCCCACTGATGCAACAGCTGATTGTATGAAAGCCGTTTATACAATCAGCTGATGTATGATGTGATTCATGTCCTTGAACCTGACACATCATTTGATCGCTTTGCCTTCCAGCAAACCGATCAGATGATATTGGATCTGGATTGGACTGCGTGAGACCCTTGACCCAGGATTACTGCAGAGGGTGGGAGGGGGGGTTCTTTATTTCAATAAAGATGGAGTCACTAATTATGTTGTGTTTTATTTCTAATTAAAATTATTTTTCTGTGTGTTGTTTTTTTTTTTTTATCTTTACTAGAAATTCATGGTGGCCATGTCGAATATTGGCGGGACACCATGAATTTTGGGCTTAGGGCCAGCTGATAACACACAGCTAGCCCTAACCCCATTATTACCCAGCGAGCCACCAGTCACCAGGGCAGGAAGAGTTGGATACAGCGCCAGAAGATGGCGCTTCTATGAAAGCGCCATTTTTTGGGGCGGCTGCGGACTGCAATTCGCAGCAGGGGTCCCAGAAAAAATGGGCACCCTGCGCTGCAGTTTCCAATCCCCAGCTGCCTACTTGTACCTGGCTGGACACACAAATTTGGCGAAGCCCGCGTCTTCTTTTTTTTTTTTTTTTTGGGCAAAAAAACTGTATACAGTCCGGGATGGAGGATGCTGAGCCTTGTAGTTCTGCAGCTGTCTGTTCTCCTGCATACACCAGTGGAGAATGAGGAATATATTGAAGAAGGAAATGACAGCCTTTTTTTTTGTTGTTTTTATTCTTCACCAATCTTTTATTGGCATTGTTCCCTGAAAAAAAAAAAAAACGCAGTGAAGAAAAACGCAGCCATAAACGCACCAAAACTTGGTAAAAACGCATGTGTTTTTTGACTTTTTTGTCGCGGGGGCTTTTTTTTGTGGCAAACAAACGCAGCGTCAAAAAAACGCAGTGTGCGAACGTACCCTAAAGCTCCAATTCTTTCCTACTGCAGGAGGATGAGGGACAACACGTAAAGGTATATCTCTATATTCTTTAACTTTTTTGAATAACTATATGCCGGAAAAGGTGCTATATGAATCCTTTACAAAAACCACCCGTGTTCTACCTTTCTTTACCAACGTTATTGAGCAAAAACAGTGTTCACAAGTCATATGCAGCTTGGGATATCTCCCTAAGCATCAGACGTCCTATATACAGTTAGGTCCAGAAATATTTGGACAGTGACACAAGTTTTATTTTAGCTGTTTACAAAAACATGTTCAGAAATACAATTATATATATATATATAATATGGGCTGAAAGTGCACACTCCCAGCTGCAATATGAGAGTTTTCACATCCAAATTGGAGAAAGGGTTTAGGAATCATAGCTCTGTAATGCATAGCCTCCTCTTTTTCAAGGGACCAAAAGTAATTGGACAAGGGACTCTAAGGGCTGCAATTAACTCTGGAGGCGTCTCCCTCGTTAACCTGTAATCAATGAAGTAGTTAAAAGGTCTGGGGTTGATTACAGGTGTGTGGTTTTGTATTTGGAAGCTGTTGCTGTGACCAGACAACATTAGGTCTAAGGAACTCTCAATTGAGGTGAAGCAGAACATCCTGAGGCTGAAAAAAAGAAAAAATCCATCAGAGAGATAGCAGACATGCTTGGAGTAGCAAAATCAACAGTCGGGTACATTCTGCGAAAAAAGGAATTGACTGGTGAGCTTGGGAACTCAAAAAGGCCTGGGCGTCCACGGATGACAACAGTGGTGGATGATCGCCGCATACTTTCTTTGGTGAAGAAGAACCCGTTCACAACATCAACTGAAGTCCAGAACACTCTAAGTGAAGTAGGTGTATCTGTCTCTAAGTCAACAGTAAAGAGAAGACTCCATGAAAGTAAATACAAAGGGTTCACATCTAGATGCAAACCATTCATCAATTCCAAAAATAGACAGGCCAGAGTTTAAATTTGCTGAAAAACACCTCATGAAGCCAGCTCAGTTATGGAAAAGTATTCTATGGACAGATGAGACAAAGATCAACCTGTACCTGAATGATGGGAAGAAAAAAGTTTGGAGAAGAAAGGGAACGGCACATGATCCAAGGCACACCACATCCTCTGTAAAACATGGTGGAGGCAACGTGATGGCATGGGCATGCATGGCTTTCAATGGTACTGGGTCACTTGTGTTTATTGATGACATAACAGCAGACAAGAGTAGCCGGATGAATTCTAAATGAATTCCTAAAATGTGGAGTGTTTGTAAAGAAATGTGTACAATTCCTACAATTTCTATCAGATATTTTCTTCATCGTTCCTTATGGGAGACCCAGACCATGGGTGTATAGCTTCTGCCTCCGGAGGACATACAAAGTACTACACTCAACTGTTACCAAGCCCAGGGCCTGTCCTGACAAACGCTTTCCAAAGCGTAGTTCTGATGACCGTTTTCCCTTTCCACCAGAAGTGGTTAAGGAGTGGGCTCACTCTCCAAAGGTAGACCCTCCGGTGTCTAGAATCTCAGCCCGGACAGTCGTATCTGTGGCCGATGACACCTCTCTTAAGGATCCCACTGACCGCCAGGTTGACCTTCTGGCCAAATCTGTATATGAAGCGGCAGGAGCCTCGTTCTCCCCGTCTTTTGCAGCAGTGTGGGCTCTTAAGGCAGTCTCTGCCTCTCTGGCGGATATACATTCCCTCGCCAGGGACTCTATACCCGAGATGGTTGCCTTAACTTCCCAGGCTTCGGCTTTTTCATCCTACGCCATGTCTGCCATTCTGGAGGCTTCTCACCGCACGGCGGTGTCTTCCGCTAATTCTCTCTTTGCTGGGTCCCGGCTGTTCGGTGAACAACTGGATGAAATTATTAAGGAAGCTACTGGTGGGAAGAGTACTTCCTTGCCACAAACTAAGACCAGGAAACCTGTCCAGGGCAGGAACCAGTCGAGGTTTCGTTCCTTTCGTTCCTCTAACTGGTCCTCCTCTAAGTCCTCAGCCTCGTCCACTAACTCAGCCAAGGATCGAAAACCCAGCTGGCGCACGAAGCCGCGTCCTCAGAAGAACGGAGGAGCCGCTGCCACTAAGGCAGCCTCCTCTTGACTATCTGGCTGCGCCAGCAACGTCCTTGGTCGGTGGCAGGCTCTCCCACTTTGGCGACGTGTGGTTTCAACACGTCTCCGATCAGTGGGTGCGGGATATCATCTCCCACGGCTACAGGATAGAATTTTCTTCCAGCCCGCCAAACAGATTTTTCCCTGCCGCCCATGACAGCACCACATGAGAGATAGGTTCCGCCCACATCAGGACAGGAAACCCACTGATAAAAAGGCGGTACCTCTCCTCCACATCAGTTTGGTTTCCTGTCCTGGTATGGACAACCCATTGATGTCCCAGGTCCGGCCCGGTGTGGAAGCCTGGTACTTACCTGAAGCCGGTGCTCGGGCCTGGATGCACCCCCCCTCGGTCTCAGACCTCTGCGGTGGTGAGGCGCGGGCCTGGAGCGGGAGCTCGGCCCGGCGTCGCTCCGGGGATGTGCGCACTCACGGCGGCCGCCGGAAGGCTTGTCCCTGCTGTGCTGCACGCCGGGGTGAAGCTGGACGCTCCGACCGGAAGTGACGCGATTCCAGGATGCCGTGCGCCCTGCGACCAGGAAGTGACTGGTGTGCGCATGCGCACTCGGATCCAAGATGGCGGCGCCCATCTAACGAGATATATCTGGCCGGCGCTTGGGACTGGTGAGTTTTTTCTCCTCCATTATGGCAGGAGATTCCCCCCGCAGCAAGGAGCAGCGCAAGGAGTCGCCCCAGCGTGGCTCGGACCGCGGCTCTGCGGATCGTTCCCGGAAGGCTGTGTCGAGCCCGGGCAGCGTTCGGTCGGTGGGTCCCAGGAGGTCCAAGGGGAATCCGCCTCCTGATCCGGTATTGCCTGGAGTCGTGGGGGTGAGTGGACTTCGTGGTCTTCATGTTTCTAAGTCCCCGTTTCCGTGTCCCCTCTCTTGTTAGGTACCGAAAAAGAGTGCCTCCAAGCAGCGTCACAAGGAATGTGCCATATGCCAATCCTCCCTGTCTTCGGATTACACCAAGGCCCTGTGTGCAGACTGTATCCAACAGACCCTGCTCAAAGAGGGGCCGGGGTTCTCATCTGAATTGCGCTCCATTATCAGGGCGGAAGTACAGGAGTCCCTTAAATCCCTTAAGGGGGGCAGGAGGCGCAAGAAGTCCCGTCATCATAAGCAGTCTACTCCCGATACCTCGGCGGGTTCGGCCCGGGGCTCTCGGTCGTCGGGATCCTCGGGATCTTCCCCCTCCGATTCTGGCTCCTCTTCCGATGAGGGTGGTCGTCCTTGTTTCCCTACAGCAGACGTGGGACCTTTGGTGAAGGCTGTACGTTCGACCATGGGCATAGTGGACTCCAGGGGGCCCGAATCTACCCAGGATGTCATGTTTGGGGGCTTGGATTCCAGGAAGCGTAAGGGGTTTCCCATTCCCCAGAAGGTTCAAGGTCTCATTACTGACCAGTGGAAAAAGATGGACAAAAGGTTGAATCTTAGCTCTTCCCTTAAACGGAAGTACCCTGTGGATGAGGAGGCGTCTACCTCTTGGGATAGAACCCCAAAAATTGATGTCGCTATTGCCAAGGCGTCTCGTTCCACTACCTTGCCGTTTGAGGACTTGGGGTCCCTTAAGGATCAGCTGGATAGGAAGGCTGATGGTTTTCTGAGAGGTACATGGGAGTCTGCGGCAGGTGGCTTGCGCCCGGCCGTGACCGGCGCCTGTGTTGCCCGGTCTTTAATGGTGTGGCTTCAGCAGTTGGAAGACCGGTTGCGTAATGACGCTCCTAGGAAAGATATTATCTCGTCCTTGCCCTTAATACAGGGTGCTGCTGCCTTTCTGGCTGATGCCTCGGTTGATTCTTTAAGACTGTTCGCCAGGTCGGCGGCGCTGTCCAATTCAGCGCGTCGGGCCCTCTGGCTGAAGACTTGGAAGGGTGATGTCCAATCCAAGGGACGGCTTTGCAGCATGCCTTGTGAGGGTGCCTATCTTTTTGGCTCTAGCCTGGACGACCTCCTCACTAAAGCATCCGATAGGAAACAGGGGTTTCCAGTTTTTCCGGTGGCGTCCTCTCGCAGCCGGCCCTTTCGGAGACGTCAGTTTTTTGCAAAGAAGTCTCAAAAACCGCATGATCAGTGGAAGGACCGTAGAAGGAACAACTCGGGCTTTCTCTTCGGCAAGCACTCCGATAATAAGCCCAAGTCCTCTCAATGACGCCTATCATCAGGTAGGGGGTCGGCTGTCCCTCTTCCTCCATGCGTGGCGGGCAATCTCCTCCAACAGGTGGCTCCTTCAGATTGTGGAGGAAGGGTTGAAATTGGACTTCCGTTCACCCCCTCGGGGGTCTCTCATAATAACGTCCTTGCGGTCCCCAGAGCGGCAGATGGCCTTGGAAGTGGAAGTGCTCACTCTTCTCTCAAGGAAAGTCGTTCAGGAGGTCCCCATAGGTCAAGAAGGGGAGGGTTTTTATTCCACTCTGTTTCTGGTTCGGAAGCCGGACTCCACCTTCCGCACCATCTTCAACCTGAGAAGCTTAAATTTGCATCTGGAACAGCGAGCCTTCAAAATGGAGACCATGAAGTCGACTGTCAGACTGTTGTATCCAGGGTGTTTCATGGCGGTCCTCGACTTGAAGGACGCCTATTATCACATCCCTATTTTTCCGGCTCACCGGCGGTTCCTCAGATTCGCACTACACGTATCCGGGAGGCTGAGACACTTCCAATTCGCAGCGCTGCCATTCGGGCTTTCCATGGCCCCACGGATCTTCACCAAAGTCCTCGCGGAGGTCATGGCTCATGTCAGGGAACAGGACATATTGATCGTTTCGTATCTGGACGACCTCCTGATAGTGGGTCAGTCGGAGTCTCTCTGTGCGACTCACGTGACCAAGGTCATCGCCATCCTGGAAGGACTGGGGTGGGTGGTGAATCGGCAGAAGTCCAGACTCCAGCCTCTCCAGTGTCAAGTCTTCCTGGGTCTCGTCTTGGACTCCACCAGCCAGTTGTGCCACCTGCCGGAGGACAAGGTCGCCAGGATCTTGTCCTTTCTCTCTTCCGTAAAGAGTTGCCCTCGCATATCCTTGCGACAGGCTATGTCGCTGGTCGGGGCTCTTACCTCTTGCATCCCAGGAGTGTGGTGGGCCCAACTGCGTTCCAGAATCCTCCAGATGGAGGTCCTTCGGTTTCAGAGACTGTTAGGAGGCTGTTTGGAGAAGCATTTGACCCTGTCTGCGGCCACTTTGCACTCCCTGGGTTGGTGGCAGGACCCCTCTCACCTCCGGATGGGGGTTCCTTGGCTTTCCCCGGTCACGGACACAATAGTCACGGATGCCAGCCATTGGGGGTGGGGTGCCCATCTGCGCCAACTGGTGCTTCAGGGTCCCTGGGACGCTCAGTTGGTCAGACAGTCCTCCAACTTCAGGGAGCTCATGGCGGTTCTCAAGGCGCTAGAGGGGTTCCTCCCCTTCTTGAGAGGTCGCCATGTTCGGATCCTTTCGGACAACAGGGTGACGGTAGCGTACATCAACCATCAGGGCGGCACCAGATCCCCTTCTCTTCTGGCTCTGACTATGCACATCTTCCAGCTGGCCGAACAACATCTCTCCTCCTTGACAGCTCTTCATATCAAGGGGACGGACAACGAGGAGGCAGACTTCCTCAGCCGGCACTGTCTCCGTCAGGGGGAGTGGTCCTTGGACCCGGAGGTCTTTCACAAGATCACACTTCTATGGGGTGTCCCTGTTCTGGACCTGTTCGCTACCAGGGCGAATCGGAAAGTGGACAGGTTCTGCTCTCTCAACCCCCGAGACGATCCTGTTGCCCTCGATGCCTTCCAGATGTCTTGGTCTCAGGGCCTCCTGTACGCATTTCCTCCCCTGATCCTGTTGCCTTCGGTTCTCCGGAAAATCCGGACCGACGGGGCGGAGGTTATTCTCATCGCCCCCTTCTGGCCAAAACGGGCGTGGTTTTACTGGCTGCGGACACTATCTCTGGGGGATCCTTGGGTTCTCCCGGACGCCCCTCATCTCCTGTCCCAGGGCCCAGTCCGTCACCCCCCCGACCCGGCTCTCCATTTGACGGCTTGGCGTTTGAGCGGCGGCTGCTAGCTCGACGTGGGTTTTCCTCTTGCTTAATCGATACTCTTCTTCGCAGTAGAAAAGCGGTCACCACAGCCATTTACGGTAGGGTCTGGAAGCGCTTTCTCCTTCAGTCGGGGGCTCGGGCGGAGGGCCCCCCTCCTATCCCGGCTATTCTAGAATTCCTCCAGAAGGGGTTGGAATTGGGGCTCTCCACCAGTACGCTCAAGGTGCAGGTATCAGCCTTAGGGGCTCTGTTTCATTGTAGTCTGGCACGCACTCCACTAGAGCTGTCTCTACATCTTGGGCGGAGAGGGCGGATGCCTCTCTTGACCAGATCTGTCGGGCGGCTACTTGGTCGTCTCCTGGGACTTTCTTTCGGCACTATAGGCTGGACTTGGCCTCCACAACTGACCTTTCCTTTGGGAGACGGGTCTTACAAGCGGTGGTCCCTCCCTAAGGTGGATGGTCTATATAAATCTCTCATGTGGTGCTGTCATGGGCGGCAGGGAAAAATCTTAATTACTCACCGGTAATGGGATTTTCAATAGCCCATGACAGCACCCTTAGTTCCCCCCCTATTCACTGGTTGTGGGCACCCTTCGGGGATTGTTAGTTCTGGGTGTTTTTCCTTGGGTGGTGGTGTGATTAATCTGTTTCTTGTGTTTTGTTGGTCCTCTCTGGCTCTGAAAACCTACTGATGTGGAGGAGAGGTACCGCCTTTTTATCAGTGGGTTTCCTGTCCTGATGTGGGCGGAACCTATCTCTCATGTGGTGCTGTCATGGGCTATTGAAAATCCCATTACCGGTGAGTAATTAAGATTTTTTCTGTCCACTCCCCCCTGCTCCAAAGCCGCCGCCTTCTCACAGGCCATGGCATCCTTGCAGGCCAACGGTGTAATTGTTCCTGTTCCCGCCCGGGAACGGTTCAGAGGTTTCTACTCAAACCTCTTCCTAGTCCCCAAGAAGGACGGTTCCTTCCGGCCCATCCTGGATCTCAAGCTTCTCAACAAGCATGTTCAGGTGCGGCGCTTTCGCATGGAATCTCTGAGATCGGTCATTGCCTCAATGACCCAAGGAGATTTTCTAGCATCCATCGACATCAGAGATGCTTATCTGCATGTGCCTATTGCGGTTTCACACCAGCGTTGGCTACGCTTTGCAATCGGAGAGGAACATTTCCAATTCGTGGCTCTCCCCTTCGGGTTAGCCACGGCCCCTCGTGTTTTCACCAAGGTCATGGCAGCAGTGGTTGCGGTCCTGCATCTCCAGGGGTTGGCAGTAATCCCCTACCTGGACGACCTTCTAGTCAAGGCCTCATCCAGTGCAGACTGTCAGCGGAGTGTCTCGCTCACTCTCGCCACGCTTGTTCAATTTGAGTGGCTTGTCAACCTGCCCAAGTCCACTCTGACCCCGACCCAGGAACTTACGTACCTAGGGATGCAATTCGAGACTCTGCCGGCACTTGTGAAGCTGCCCTTGGTCAAACAGCAGTCCCTTCATCTGGCGGTGCGCTCTCTGTTGAAGCCTCGCCGTCATTCCATCAGGCACCTCATGCAGGTGCTGGGTCAGATGGTGGCGTCAATGGAAGCGGTTCCCTTTGCCCAGTTCCATCTGCGTCCCCTGCAGCTGGACATTCTCCGCTGTTGGGACAAGCGGACCTCTTCCTTGCACAGGCTAGTGGCTCTGTCGCCACAGACCAGGAGCTCTCTTCAGTGGTGGCTTCGGCCCCTCTCTCTGTCACAGGGACGCTCCTTTCTAACTCCGTCCTGGGTGATCCTCACCACGGATGCCAGCCTCTCTGGATGGGGAGCAGTATTTCTCCACCACCGAGCACAGGGCACTTGGACTCCGTCCGAATCAGCCCTCTCGATCAATGTGCTGGAAATCAGGGCTGTTCTTCTAGCTCTCGTAGCCTTTCACCACCTGTTGGCGGGCAAGCACATTCGAGTCCAGTCGGACAACGCGACAGCGGTTGCCTACATCAATCACCAGGGCGGGACTCGCAGCCGCCTGGCGATGTTGGAGGTTCAACGAATCCTTCAGTGGACGGAGGACTCCAAGTCCACCATATCCGCAGTCCACATCCCAGGCGTAGAAAACTGGGAGGCCGATTATCTCAGCAGTCAAACCGTGGACAGCGGCGAGTGGGCCCTGCATCCGGCAGTGTTCAGGTCAATCTGCCGCAAGTGGGGCACTCCGGAAATGGATCTAATGGCATCCCGGCACAACAACAAGGTCCCGGTTTACGTGGCTCGCTCCCACGATCCTCAGGCCTTCGCAGCGGACGCGCTGGTTCAGGATTGGTCCCAGTTCCGTCTGGCCTACGTGTTTCCCCCTCTAGCTCTCTTGCCCAGGGTTCTGCGCAAGATCAGATTGGAGGGCCGTCGGGTCATAATCATTGCTCCGGACTGGCCCAGGCGAGCTTGGTACCCAGACCTGCTCCGTCTGTCCGTAGAAATGCCGTGGCATCTCCCGGACCGCCCAGACCTTCTCTCTCAAGGTCTGTTTTTCCGCCAGAATTCTGCGGCTCTCAGATTGACGGCGTGGCTCTTGAGTCCTGGATCCTGACTGCTTCAGGCATTCCTTCTGAGGTCATCTCCACTATGACTCAGGCTCGGAAGTCTTCCTCGGCCAAGATTTACCACAGGACTTGGAAGATTTTCCTGTCCTGGTGTCGCTCTTCCGGCCATGCTCCTTGGCCGTTCTCTTTGCCGACCATCCTGTCCTTTCTACAGTCCGGTCTGCAGCTAGGACTATCCCTCAATTCCCTCAAGGGACAGGTGTCGGCTCTGTCGGTATTATTCCAGCGGCGTATCGCCCGACTGGCTCAGGTGCGCACCTTCATACAGGGCGCATCTCACATCATTCCTCCTTACCGGCGGCCTTTGGATCCCTGGGATCTCAATCTGGTCCTCACGGCCTTACAGAAACCCCCCTTTGAGCCTCTTAGGGTATGTGCGCACGTTGCTTTTTACCTGCTTTTTTGCTGCTTTTTCTTCTGCGCTGTTTAATGCCAAAATGGATGTGTTCTTCTATTCAAGCAAAGTCTATGGGAATTTGGGTTTCTTGTTCACACTATGTTGTTCAAAATGCTGCCTTTTTGTGGCAGAACTTTGGTCAAAAACTCAGCTTTTCAAAGAAGCAACATGTCAATTGTTTTTGCCATTTGGGTTTTGCACTGCAAAGCTGAGTTTTTGACCCAAGTTCTGCCACAAAAAGGCAGCATTTTGAACAACATAGTGTGAACAAGAAACCCAAATTCCCATAGACTTTGCTTGAATAGAAGAACACATCCATTTTGGCATTAAACAGCGCAGAAGAAAAAGCAGCAAAAAAGCAGGTAAAAAGCAGGTAAAAAGCAACGTGCGCACATACCCTTAGGGAGGTTCCTTTGTTTAGACTTTCACAGAAAGTGGTTTTTCTAGTGGCCATAACTTCTCTCAGGAGAGTCTCTGATTTGGCTGCGCTCTCTTCGGAGTCACCTTTTTTAGTGTTTCACCAAGACAAGGTGGTTCTCCGTCCGACTCCGGACTTTCTCCCTAAGGTGGTGTCTTCTTTCCACCTTAACCAGGACATTACATTGCCTTCCCTTTGTCCGGCCCCTGTGCATCGCTTTGAGAAGGCGTTGCATACCTTGGATTTGGTGCGGGCGCTCCGAATCTATGTGTCTCGCACCGCCGCTCTTAGGCGGTGCACCTCTCTTTTTGTGCTAACCACGGGTCAGCGCAAGGGTTTCTCGGCTTCTAAACCGACCCTAGCTCGTTGGATTAGGTCGGCCATCTCCGATGCCTACCAGTGTTCTCAGGTACCCCCACCGCCGGGGATTAAGGCACACTCGACCAGAGCTGTCGGTGCCTCCTGGGCTTTCAGGCACCAGGCTACGGCTCAGCAGGTTTGTCAGGCTGCCACTTGGTCTAGTCAGCACACCTTTTCGAAGCACTACCAAGTGCATGCTCATGCTTCGGCAGATGCGAGCTTGGGCAGACGCATCCTTCAGGCGGCTGTCGCCCATTTGTGAAGTTAGGTTTTGCCTACTTCTCAGTTTTGTTTATTTCCCACCCATGGACTGCTTTGAGACGTCCCATGGTCTGGGTCTCCCATAAGGAACGATGAAGAAAAAGAGAATTTTGTTTACTTAACGTAAATTCTTTTTCTTATAGTTCCGACATGGGAGACCCAGCACCCTCCCTGTTGCCTGTTGGCAGTTTTTGTTCCGTGTGTTTCACCGGCTGTTGTTGTAGACAGAGGTTCCGGTTTTTCCGAGTTTTACTCTATCTCTACTTATGGGTGGATGTCCTCCTTCAGCTTTTGCACTGAACTGGTTAGATTGTCATCCAGGGGGTGTATATAGCCCAGAGGGAGGAGCTACACGTTTGAGTGTAGTACTTTGTGTGTCCTCCGGAGGCAGAAGCGATACACCCATGGTCTGGGTCTCCCATGTCGGAACTATAAGAAAAAGAATTTACGGTAAGTAAACAAAATTCTCTTTTTTGTTCAAACCTTCAAATTAAACGTTACAATCTGCACTTGAATTCTGTTGTAGAGGTTTCATTTCAAATCCAATGTGGTGGCATGCAGAGTCCAACTCGCCAAAATTGTCTCACTGTCCAAATATTTCTGGACCTAACTGTAGCTATTATCAATAGTACACATGGAAGACATTAAATTTTCAAGCGCCTCTGGACAAATCAACAATGCATCATTACCATTTTCTTCCGAAAACTGGGTATTTACTTGAGCTAAGGATAATCTTGAACTATCTTCCGTTGGGCAAAAATGTGAATTAATCCTTGTACCTTCTATTTGCGTATAGGCCAAAGCTCAACCTACAGTATCTGTTAATGCTGGTACTGAAAACAAAAATTCAAACTCAGTCTCAATACCTGCATACTGATTGCCAATATCAAAGAAAAGTGATATACCGCCTATACAGTCCCTACACTGACTCCAATTCCATGAGTCACTAAGGCTAGGTTCATATTTTCCGCTGTTTTGCATCAGTCACATGCGTTGCTTGATGCATGTGACTGATGCGTTGTACAACGGATGACAAGTATTGGATGAGAAAGCGGATTCCGTCCGGCGGCCGGCTATTGTGAACGATCAGCTGATTTCCCGGCGGCCGACTAATGAGAGCGATCAGCTGATCTCCCGGCAGCCGGCTTTATGAGAGCGATCAGCCGATCACCCAGCAGCCGGCTTATGAGAGCGATCAGCTGATCTCCCGGCGGCCGGCTTATGAGAGCGATCAGCCGATCACCCAGCAGCCGGCTTATGAGAGCGATCAGCTGATCTCCCGGCGGCCGGCTTATGAGAGCGATCAGCTGATCTCCCGGCGGCCGGCTTATGAGAGCGATCAGCTGATCTCCCGGCAGCCGGCTTTATGAGAGCGATCAGCCGATCACCCAGCAGCCGGCTTATGAGAGCGATCAGCTGATCTCCCGGCGGCCGGCTTATGAGAGCGATCAGCCGATCACCCAGCAGCCGGCTTATGAGAGCGATCAGCTGATCTCCCGGCGGCCGGCTTATGAGAGCGATCAGCTGATCTCCCGGCAGCCGGCTTTATGAGAGCGATCAGCTGATCTCCCGGCGGCCGGCTTATGAGAGCGATCAGCTGATCTCCCGGCGGCCGGCTTATGAGAGCGATCAGCTGATCTCCCGGCGGCTGGCTTATGAGAGCGATCAGCTGATCGCCCGGCGGCTGGCTTATGAGAGCGATCAGCTGATCACCCAGCAGACTGCTTATGAGAGCGATCAGCTGATCTCCCGGCGGCCGGCTTATGAGAGCGATCAGCTGATCTCCCGGCGGCCGGCTTATGAGAGCGATCAGCTGATCTCCCGGCGGCTGGCTTATGAGAGCGATCAGCTGATCACCCGGCTCATGAGAGCGATCAGCTGATCTCCCGGCGGCCGGCTTATAAGAGCGATCAGCTGATCTCCTGGTGGCCGGCTAATCATTAGCCAGTTGCCGGGAGATCAGCTGATTGCTCTCATAAACCAGCTGCCGACTAATGAGAGCGATCGTTCCCAATAGCCGGTGGACAGGCGATCAGCTGATCGTTTGGCCGCCGATGAGCATACACAGTGAAAACATACGGATTGCGCTGCTCAAAAAACGTTACAGGCTGCGTTCCTGCCGCCCGACGGTCAGTCGTTCCACGACTGATCAGTCGTGCGGAGGATGCAGCGCAGCATCATCAGTCACAATCCGCCACTCATACAAGCATATGGGAACAATGGAATCCGCCAAACGGATTCCGTTGTTTCCCAGAGTCGCGGATTGTGACTGATACAAATTGACGGAAATGGGAACCTAGCCTAAAGGCTACTTTTACATGCTGCGACATCGCTAGCGATCTTGTTAGCGATAAGAAATTCTAGATCGCAAGTGCGATCTTTTGAGATCGCACATAGGTCATTTTACGTATGTGCGATCTCAAAAGATCGCACTTGCGATCTAGAATTTCACATCGCTAACGAGATCGCTAGCGATGTCACAGCATGTAAAGTAGCCTTAAGTGAGTCAACTTCTGCTCCGCAGCTATGCTCGAAGCTGCAGCTCACAGCCGAGTCAGGTACACTACTCACTCCACCTTTTTCTTTGTTTTCCTGTTATATCACAATTTAACAGGGGAAGAAAAAAAATGACGTTATAAAATGACTTATGGGCTGAAGAGCAGAATTATACCAAGCAGATAGATCTTCAGTTAATGGGTTAGTATAGTTAAATAGATAAGGTAGAAAACAGAAGTAAAAAAAACTTATAGCAATTATACTTTACAGGATGATAATGTGTGCACAATTGAGACAAAACGAACAAACAATAAACATAAAACAACATAAGGCAATGTGCGCACGTTGCGTTCTGTGCAGTGCGGAAACGAACGCACCCTCTGGTAGACTGGACACTGCGTTTGTAAAAAAAGAAAAAAAAAAAAAATTGCATCCACAACGCATGTATTTTGGATGCATTTTCCAGGCATTTTGGATGCATTTTTGACAGTGCGTTCCACCGGCAATTCAGATTTGCTACATACCCACTGACAGCAGACACAGACAGAGGCGGGCGATGAGAATGAACTCGGATGAACTTCACCCGACTTCATTGTCATACCGCCGCGCGGCTCTGTGTGGCGTCCTGATTAGCGGTCACCCGTGAAGGACTCACCAGTGACCGCTAATCCCCTGAGTGACTGAAGTGAGCAGTGCGATTTAACGCTGCCGTCACTCAGGTTACCCGCAGCTAGCTGGAGTCCTCCACCCGAGACCGCAACTTACCTGTGACGTCATCTCACTTCACTCGCTTCAGTCACTCGGGCGACTTGCTGTCACAGTTGGAGGATCCAGCGGTGGCCGTGGGTTACCTGAGTGACGTCATTGCTGATCACGCGGCTTACTTCAGTTGCTGCGTGGAGCTGACAGCGATCTGGTCTGTGACCGCTCTTGTCAGCTTCATGTAGCAGAGCTGAAAGCATCGTGGGATGTTGTGTGGATTACACCGGATCTGGATCGGTATTTGGGGGTTAATAAAGTGGTGAAAGAGGGTGGGTTTTTTTTGTTTTTTTTCTTCCAAATAAAGGATGTTTTGGATGTGTATGTTTATTTTCTTTAACTTACAGGTTAATCATGGAAGGTATCTCGGGGAGACGCCTGCCATGATTAACCTAGGACTTAGTGGCAGCTATGGGCTGCTGCCATTAGCTCCTTATTACCCCGATTGCCACCGCACCAGGGCAATTCGGGATGAGTCTGGTAGAGTCCCGGGACTGTCGCATCGAATGGATGCGGCAATTCTGGGCAGCTGTTGGCTGATATTGTTAGGCTGGGGGGCTCACCATAACGTGGGGCTCCCCATCCTGAGAATACCAGCCTCCAGCCGTGTGGCTTTATCTTGTCTGGTATCAAAACTTGGGGTGGATCGCACATCGTTTTTTTTAATTATTTATTTTACTGCACGATATAGACCCCACACCCCCCCCACCGGCGACTGTGATTGATTGCAGTGAGACAGCTGTCACTCAGTGTGGGGGTGTGTCTGACTGTAACCAATCATAGGCGCTGGTGGGTGGGGAAAGCAGAGAATACGAGATGGAATAATGAGTGGCCGGCGTTTTCAAAAGAGGAAAATCCGCCGGAGCTTTGTGACAACTGTGCAGCGCAGCGCTGGTGATCGGGAATCGGTGAGTATGAGAGAGACAGACAGAGCGACCAACTGACAAAGAAAGACCCTACATCGACACAGAGACACTGAAAACACCTGCGTTTTGTTTGTCAAAAAAACATGCGGAACGCAATAAAAATGCAGTCCAAGTGCATTTTGGTTGCGTTTTGACCCACATCATTGATTTCAATGGGTTGAGAACGCAGCTACAACGCATAAAAAGTGCCATGCTGCTTTTTTTTTCCGCAGCGATTCTTGGCATCCAAAACAACGCAGCGTGTGCATTTAATTTTTGTCGCTCATAGACTTTGCTGGGGAAGCTGAACGCATGCAATTTGTCACTGAAACGCTGCAGTTCAAAACGCAGCGTTAACGTGGGAAAAAACGCAACGTGCGCACAAAGCCTAAAAGCTACCTGAGATTGCTAGTTTCCTGTTTATCTCCCCCCAGGACCGACTCGTTCCTTCTATCCCCTCTTTGAAGAGAAGACACTTTGAGATCAAAGGCTCAACTTACCCAGGTATGATGCTAGTATGTTCAATTCATAGCGAGGGAGAATGCAGGGTTCAGTCTCGGACGGAGGCAAAGAGGAAAGTCCTCGAATTCCGGTTATGGGGCTCGCTAAGGGCCTCCAAATGTTAGAGCCGTGGACTCTATTCCTCTCAGGTAGCAGTGTAGGATTGGACTGGCAGCCGTATCAATCTTCAGAAATCCCTTTCCTACCGCAGAGATTCTGTAGTTGACCACTCTTACTACAGAGACTCCATAATGTGACTGCTCTTACTACAGAGACTCCATAATGTGACTGCTCTTACTGCAGAGACTCCATAGTGTGACTGCTCTTACTGCAGAGACTCCATAATGTGACTGCTCTTACTGCAGAGACTGCATAGTGTGACCGCTCTTACTGCAGAGACTCCATACTGTAAGTGCTCCTAGTGCAGCGACTCCATAGTGTGACCGCTCTTACTACAGAGACTCCATAGTGTGACTGCTCTTACTACAGAGACTCCATAGCGTGACCGCTCTTACTGCAGAGGCTCCATAGTGTGACTGCTCTTACTGCAGAGACTCCATAATGTGACTGCTCTTACTGCAGAGACTGCATAGTGTGACCGCTCTTACTACAGAGACTCCATAGTGTGACTGCTCTTACTACAGAGACTCCATAATGTGACCGCTCTTACTGCAGAGACTCCATAGTGTGACTGCTCTTACTGCAGAGACTCCATAGCGTGACCGCTCTTACTGCAGAGGCTCCATAGTGTGACCGCTGTTACTACAGAGACTCCATAGTGTGACCACTCTTACTACAGAGACTCCATAGTGTGACTGCTCTTACTACAGAGACTCCATAGTGTGACTGCTCTTACTGCAGAGACTCCATAGTGTGCCTGCTCTTACTGCAGAGACTCCATAGTGTGACCGCTGTTAATGCAGAGACTCCACAGTGTGACCGCTCTTACTGCAGAGGCTCCATAGTGTGACCGCTGTTACTACAGAGACTCCATAGTGTGACCACTCTTACTACAGAGACTCCATAGTGTGACCGCTCTTACTGCAGAGACTCCGTAGTGTGACCGCTCTTACTGCAGAGACTCCATAGTGTGACCGCTCTTACTGCAGAGACTCCACAGTGTGACCGCTGTTACTGCAGAGACTCCATAGTGTGACCGCTGTTACTGCAGAGACTCCATAGTGTGACCGCTGTTACTGCAGAGACTCCATAGTGTGACCGCTCTTACTGCAGAGACTCCATAGTGTGACCGCTCTTACTGCAGAGACTCCATAGTGTGACCGCTCTTACTGCAGAGACGCCATAGTGTGACCGCTCTTACTGCAGAGACTCCATAGTGTGACCGCTCTTACTGCAGAGACTCCATACTGTGACCGCTGTTACTGCAGAGACTCCATAGTGTGACTGCTCTTACTGCAGAGACTCCATAGTGTGACTGCTCATACTGCAGAGACTCCATACTGTGACTGCTCTTACTGCAGAGACTCCATACTGTGACTGCTCTTACTGCAGAGACTCCATAGTGTGACCGCTCTTACTGCAGAGACTCCATAGTGTGACCGCTCTTACTGCAGAGACTCCATAGTGTGACCGCTCTTACTGCAGAGACTCCATGCTGTGACCGCTCTTACTGCAGAGACTCCATAGTGTGACCGCTCTTACTGCAGAGACTCCATAGTGTGACCGCTCTTACTGCAGAGACTCCATAGTGTGACCGCTCTTACTGCAGAGACTCCATAGTGTGACCGCTCTTACTGCAGAGACTCCATAGTGTGACCGCTCTTACTGCAGAGACTCCATAGTGTGACCGCTCTTACTGCAGAGACTCCATAGTGTGACTGCTCTTACTACAGAGACTCCATATTGTGACTGCTCTTACTGCAGAGACTCCATATTGTGACTGCTCTTACTGCAGAGACTCCATAGTGTGACTGCTCTTACTACAGAGACTCCACAGTGTGACTGCTCTTACTGCAGAGACTCATAGTGTGACCGCTCTTACTGCAGAGACTCCATAGTGTGACCGCTCTTACTGCAGAGACTCCATAGTGTGACTGCTCTTACTGCAGAGACTCCATAGTGTGACCGCTCTTACTGCAGAGACTCCATAGTGTGACCGCTCTTACTGCAGAGACTCCATAGTGTGACCGCTCTTACTGCAGAGACTCCATACTGTAAAAAAGAGAGAAAAGAGGCGATCAACGGTTCAATACTTATTTTATTAATATTCATAGAACATGTGGACAAGTGAAGGGAGGAACAAACGGTGTACATCACCGCAACCAGAATAGGTATAGATAATAATGTGACAATTATATCCCAGATTCATGATATAGGGTCGTATCCAGAAAGGGTGAGAGTCCCATAATTTGGAGAAAAGACCACATCAGGCCGACACATCAAGACAATTCCTGCTAGATAGATACAATATATGATAGAAAATTATATATCTATATATAAATATATAAGTAGGAGCAGGAAAGGATGAGACAAGACCTTTCAATGTGGAAAAGACTCCTTAGTCATTATATAGTCTATGTCATATAGATTGCATCATACTAGTACACATCCATATGCTTACACATCACATGAAGAAACACATAGGTATTCATCCACAGGAACATATGTTCCATGCTAGCTCTGCTGTAGAGGCCACAGCATGCAGACCCCATATATGACCAGTGAGAGACCAAACAATGATTTATATATATAGAATTAATTTCACACAAGGTCAATATATATGGAAGTAACAACAACAAGAGCAGCAGTATGGGGATACCTCGCAGAATAATTGTAAGCATGCATCTGTACATACACACATTTAGTCCCACATAGAGGTCAATAGATTAATCCCACATGGAAGTCAATGTGTGTATCACATAGCATGATAAAAAAGGAAATTGATAGTGTATGCATGTACACATAGACGTATTATAGACGAGGCTGCAGCAAGAGGACACACACAGGCTACACCATTATGGCATCGTGAGAGCAATAATACAAAACGCATACATATAACCTCACAACGGTGGCCAATCGTGTGTTCCCCCTGCGGCAGTAGCGGCAATCACCAAACCACAGCACGTGCAGGTGTCAGTGTAAAGTAAGACATATAGCACCACGGGGTAGTAAAACCAATAGTACCACCGGGTAACAAAGATTATAACACCGACACTCCACACACGCTACCGGCCGGCGACCGCCACCGTACTAGTGTAGTGGGTGAGCAGACCCCTACAAAGGAAACATCATCCGGAAATGTTAAAGTTGTTTTAATAAAAGTGTATTGTATAATATTGTATTGTGTTAGGGCACCCCCTAGTGGCCGGGTGGGACGGCTGTCGCCACAGTGAGAGGAGGAGCCGGCAGAAACCAGGGGGGGAGAGTGTGTGTATGTGTGAGAGAGAGTTAGTTGGATCCGGGACGTGAAAGAGCGAAGATCAAGGGGCAGAGTGTGGGGGCTGAATGAAAAGGGGACGCCGGAGAGAACGGGAGTGGACGGAGCCTCGGAGAGTGAAGCAACCGGTGTGGGTCCGGTGTGTGTGTAACCGTTAGTGGGAGCCCGGTGAAGCGGAGTAATCAGGGCACAGCCCCACGCGAGGGTTCGTCAGGGCAGGTTGTTCCCCAGCCCAGGAAGTGTTTTTTTTCTGTCTGTAACAGCCGGATTGAGACTACGTGTGTCAATAAATATGTCTTTTGGTTGCATCACATCTTGCCTGAAGACTGTTTGTACCACTACCGACGACGACACCACCACACTCTGCCCTACCAAACTAGTCCCGGACTTTGTAGTAGTGATGGAACCAGGGGAGAGCCTTGAAGCTACACAGGCCACGACTACAGAGCCGGAGGACCCCCTGGCCCATCATTACATGTGGCGTAGTCGGCAGGATGCGAATTCCCTGCCAGGGACCCAAGAACCCGGAGACCAAGTGGTGCCTAGGGCACAGGATCCGGACTATGCGAGAAGATTTCCAGTCCCATGGTGGGAAGAAGATACAGTGCCTGCAGCGTTGGACCGGGCACAAGATGGCGGCAAGGTGGCCGTCGTCTGTGAGGAAACAGAAAGCGCGCGAAAAAGTGGCGCCAAAAGAAGAGCCTGGGGCTGGCCGGTGCCGAAAAAGAAGTTCGGAGTACTCCGCCCAAAGAGGGGAGGTGCCAGTCCCAGGGCACGAACAAAGACATGTCCAGTGGGCGGTGTTGTGAGAAGAAAGAAGTGCCGCCGCGGAGGGGTTGATTTGTGGTGTGGGACCAAGGGTGGAGCATCGACAAGAGCGGGAAAAGTGAGCCCGCCTTCACTTCCTGTAGTCTCGCCACTAACCCTGACGCACGTACGGAAGCCTTGTGCTGCTAGGAAAATGGAGAACCTGGATGAAAACCGCCAAAAGCAGTTGATGTCCGCGGAGGGATTCCCCGCCTACTTGCCGGCCGTACCCGGAGGACCGGGACGAGCCACCAAGGTCACCTGGCTCACGACCTGGGATGCGGAGACCGGTGCGACCACCACGGAGGTCCGGGCGACCTACGCAGCCCAAATACCGTCAGGGAGCCGCATGCTGGGAGCCCCATATCCGGGGCCAGCCGCGGTGAAGCCTGAAGCGCCTGGTCCAGCCCGTATTCCTACGGAGGTATACGCCCAGAAGCTGGAGCGAGATGACTGGGGCTTCTATTGGGACCCGGTGCTGCCGTCTCGCCTACCGACCCGCAGAGCCCCGTCACCTGAGCCGGACCCAGTGCGAGAACGACTACTGGCTGAAACCATCGCTCGGGAGATAATGGCCGGTCATCATGGCGAAGAATTCGAACACCAGTACACCACCGGGATAGTCGTTAAGTTCAGTCAGAGGGAAGGATACGGCTTTATCCGGGACGGAGAGACCGGCGATGATTATTTTTATAATCGCGTTCACCTCGATACAGAGGGCCTTCCCCAGCGGCTGCATACCCTGTACCCTGGGGAAAAGGTCCGATTCCTCAGAGAAGTGGGCTGCCGGGGCTTGTTTGCGGTGGGGGTCCATCGTATGCCCACTGAACAGGAGGCTGCCCAATGGCAACAGGAGGTAGAGTGGGAAGAACACCAGGCCCGGCGACAAGTACAGCAAAGACCGGTGCTGGCTGAAGCCCCCCGACCCCGCTGTACCGCAGCTGTAGCTCCGGCCGTCCTGTCTGTGCCAAGTACCGACCCGGAGAAGGGAACCTCGCCGGTGTTGGCAATCAACCAAAACCTTACGGCCCATCCCATGATCGTTATGGGTAGCCCGCCTCAGTCCCGCGCGGCGACCCCCTCACCTCCATCAGAGACTGAGGAGTTCAAGCCGGAGTCCGAAGCGGCGGAGCAACTCACCCGTACTGAGCCTTTCCGGCGGCTGCGCCGATTACCCGGGCAGTCCTTGTCTGAATACATCCAGGCGCAGAGGGCCGAATGGCAACGGGCCTACCAGCCGGAATAGGCCTCTAAACCGGGAGACGACGGGCCTGTTGTGTTTGATGCCGGCATGTTTGAGCCGGAGAAAGCGTTGTGTTCCAGTTGTTGTTTCCGGAAGAGCCTGCTTGCTGGACTGAGCCAGGGGCTCCTCCGCGTTAGTAAGGAAGAAGTTGCTGTGTTCCTGCGCTGACCATCGAAGACCGGGAGCGCTGTTGAGCCTCCGGGCATACACCAAAGACCGGGAGCGCTGTTGAGCCTCCGGGCATACACCAAAGACCGGGAGCGCTGTTGAGCCTCCGGGCATACACCAAAGACCGGGAGCGCTGCTAAGCCTCCGGGCATACCCCAAAGACCGGGAGCGCTGCTAAGCCTCCGGGCATACCCCAAAGACCGGGAGCGCTGCTAAGCCTCCGGGCATACCCCAAACACCGGGAGCGCTGCTACGCCTCCGGGCGAGGAACTGGTTCGTAGTTTTAAATAAGTGTGTTATTTTATGTTTGAGCCGTGCCGGGAGGCTCGGGTTTTAAGAGGGGAGGTGTGTAGTGGGTGGGCAGACCCCTACAAAGGAAACATCATCCGGAAATGTTAAAGTTGTTTTAATAAAAGTGTATTGTATAATATTGTATTGTGTTAGGGCACCCCCTAGTGGCCGGGTGGGACGGCTGTCGCCACAGTGAGAGGAGGAGCCGGCAGAAACCAGGGGGGGAGAGTGTGTGTATGTGTGAGAGAGAGTTAGTTGGATCCGGGACGTGAAAGAGCGAAGATCAAGGGGCAGAGTGTGGGGGCTGAATGAAAAGGGGACGCCGGAGAGAACGGGAGTGGACGGAGCCTCGGAGAGTGAAGCAACCGGTGTGGGTCCGGTGTGTGTGTAACCGTTAGTGGGAGCCCGGTGAAGCGGAGTAATCAGGGCACAGCCCCACGCGAGGGTTCGTCAGGGCAGGTTGTCCCCCAGCCCAGGAAGTGTTTTTTCCTGTCTGTAACAGCCGGATTGAGACTACGTGTGTCAATAAATATGTCTTTTGGTTGCATCACATTTTGCCTGAAGACTGTTTGTACCACTACCGACGACGACACCACCACACTCTGCCCTACCAAACTAGTCCCCGACTTTGTAGTAGTGATGGAACCAGGGGAGAGCCTTGAAGCTACACAGGCCACGACTACAGAGCCGGAGGACCCCCTGGCCCATCATTACACTAGCACAGCAAGATAGAAGCATATGGGGAAAAAATCCCACAATAGGGGACAACAGAACACTTTCTGGACCAACCAAAATGTGGATAAGGCATTACCTAAAATATGCGGTTTGCGGAGGGAATGCGCCCCATACTGTGACCGCTCTTACTACAGAGACTCCATAGTGTGACCGCTCTTACTACAGAGACTCCATAGTGTGACCGCTCTTACTACAGAGACTCCATAGTGTGACCGCTCTTACTACAGAGACTCTATAGTGTGACTGCTGTTACTGCAGAGATTCCATGTTGTGACTGCTCTTACTGCAGAGACTCCATAGTGTGACTGCTCTTACTGCAGAGACTCCATATTGTGACTGCTCTTACTGCAGAGACTCCATAGTGTGACCGCTCTTACTACAGAGACTCCATAGTGTGACCGCTCTTACTGCAGAGATTCCATGTTGTGACTGCTCTTACTGCAGAGACTCCACAGTGTGACTGCTCTTACTGCAGAGACTCCATATTGTGACTGCTCTTACTGCAGAGACTCCATAGTGTGACCGCTCTTACTGCAGACTCCATAGTGTGACTGCTCTTACTGCAGAGACTCCATAGTGTGACTGCTCTTACTGCAGAGACTCCACAGTGTGACTGCTCTTACTGCAGAGACTCCATATTGTGACTGCTCTTACTGCAGAGACTCCATAGTGTGACTGCTCTTACTACAGAGACTCCATATTGTGACTGCTCTTACTGCAGAGACTCCATAGTGTGACTGCTCTTACTACAGAGACTCCATGTTGTGACGGCTCTTACTGCAGAGACTCCATAGTGTGACTGCTCTTACTACAGAGACTCCATAGTGTGACCGCTGTTACTGCAGAGACTCCATGTTGTGACTGCTCTTACTGCAGAGACTCCATAGTGTGACCGCTCTTACTGCAGAGACTCCATATTGTGACTGCTCTTACTGCAGAGACTCCATAGTGTGACCGCTCTTACTGCGGAGACTCCATATTGTGACTGCTCTTACTGCAGAGACTCCATATTGTGACTGCTCTTACTGCAGAGACTCCATAGTGTGACCGCTCTTACTGCGGAGACTCCATATTGTGACTGCTCTTACTGCAGAGACTCCATATTGTGACTGCTCTTACTGCAGAGACTCCATAGTGGGACCGCTCTTACTGCAGAGACTCCATATTGTGACTGCTCTTACTGCAGAGACTCCATAGTGTGACTGCTCTTACTGCAGAGACTCCATAGTGTGACCGCTGTTACTACAGAGACTCCACAGTGTGACCGCTCTTACTGCAGAGACTCCATAGTGTGCCTGCTCTTACTGCAGAGACTCCATAGTGGGACCGCTCTTACTGCAGAGACTCCATATTGTGACTGCTCTTACTGCAGAGACTCCATAGTGTGACTGCTCTTACTGCAGAGACTCCATAGTGTGACCGCTGTTACTACAGAGACTCCACAGTGTGACCGCTCTTACTGCAGAGACTCCATAGTGTGCCTGCTCTTACTGCAGAGACTCCACAGTGTGACCGCTCTTACTGCAGAGACTCCATAGTGTGACCCACGAAGGTGATGACATACTCCAGGTTGTAATATCCATTTTCCTTGGTCTTTTGTCAGGAACTCAGAACACAATGTTTATGTCGCTCCTTTGTCTGTTACTTCTGAGAGTCACAACAATGGCCGCTGACGTCTCAGAACGGTCAATTCAACCCCGACACAAAGGTGATGGGGGGGCTGAAATCTTGGGATACGTACACGGTGCACGCCGCAGACAATCTATGAACATCAGAGCCCCCCTCTGTATATTGAGCAGTGCCCATGGTGATGCGGTGCAGCAGGACGTGGCGTCAGCACAAGGGTCGGCAGAAGGTTATGAAAGACATAAGACGTGTAAAATGTAAAACCTGAATATTTTATGGAAGGTAAAAACACAACACGAGATATACACATGTAATAATACAAAGCCGATATCAGCACTCAGGGGTTAATAAGAAGTAATGCTGCCCCCCCCCGAACCAAACACTCCACGATCTGTGACACTGAGCTCACGTTGCCATTACCTTTTTTAACCCATTAATTTGATGAAAAAATCTCCTTTTGCTGTGTGGAAACCATCAACAAGTAGGCAGCGCCTTCTGACAGATCATTTTACTGTTGGCCTCCCAATGCTAGAATGGGGGGACCACCCCCACCCAATGCTAGAATGGGGGGACTACCCCCACCCAATGCTAGAATGGGGGGACCACCCCCACCCGATTCTAGAATGGGGGGACCCCCCCACCCGATGCTAGAATGGGGGGACCCCCCCCACCCGATGCTAGAATGGGGGGACCCCCCCCCACCCGATGCTAGAATGGGGGGACTCCCCCCACCCGATGCTAGAATGGGGGGACCCCCCCCCCCCCACACCCGATGCTAGAATGGGGGGACCCCCCCCACCCGATGCTAGAATGGGGGGACTCCCCCCACCCGATGCTAGAATGGGGGGACCCCCCCCCCACACCCGATGCTAGAATGGGGGGGGACCCCCCCCCCCCCCCCACCGGCCTTTGCTGGGAGGATTTTAATTGACATTTCAAGCAAGTCAGATAAAACATTATTTAACAAAATGAGCTGCAGGGTCCATTCATCCAAGCCACAAGCAGAGTAAAGAGAAAGCAGATATCCTGCTTGCTGATGGTTTCCACATAAGAAGATATGGGGAAAAAGGGCAAAAGTTCATTATATTTCATCAGGACGTGTGAGGTGTAAGTGCAGAGGGGTAAATATCACAATATAGTATCCAATACATTATACAGTCATATGAAAAAGTTTGGGCACCCCTAATAATGTTAACCTTTTTTTCTTTATAACAATTTGGGTTTTTGCTATTTCAGTGTCATATATCTAATAACTGATGGACTGAGGAATATTTCTGGATTGAAATGAGGTTTATTGTACTAACAGAAAATGTGCAATCTGCATTTAAACTAAATTTGACCGGTGCATAAGTATGGGCACCTCAACATAAAAGTGACATTAATATATTGTAGATCCTCCTTTTGCAGAAATCACAGCCTCTAGTCGCTTCCTGTAGCTTTTAATGAGTTCCTGGATCCTGGATGAAGGTAGATTTGACTATTCCTGTTTACAAAACAATTCCAGTTCAGTTAAGTTTGATGGTTGCCGAGCATGGACAGCCGCTTCACATCATCCCACAGATTTTCTATGATATTCAGGTCTGGGGACTGGGATGGCCATTCCAGAACATTGTAATTGTTCCTCTGCATGAATGCCTGAGTAGATTTGGAGCGGTGTTTTGGATCATTGTCTTGCTGAAATATCCATCCCCTGCGTAACTTCAGCTTCGTCACGGATTCTGGCACATTATTGTCAAGAATCTGCTGATACTGAGTTGAATCCATGCGACCCTCAACTTTAACAAGATTCCCGGTGCCGGCATTGGCCACACAGCCCCAAAGCATGATGGAACCTCCACCAAATTTTACTGTGGGTAGCAAGTGCTTTTCTTGGAAGGCCGTGTTTTTTGCCTCCATGCATAACGCCTTTTTGTATGACCAAACAACTCAATCTTTGTTTCATCAGTCCACAGGAGCTTCTTCCAAAATATAACTGGCTTGTCCAAATGTACTTTTGCATACCTCAGGCGACTCTGTTTGTGGCGTGCTTGCAGAAACGGCTTCTTTCGCATCACTCTCCCATACAGCTTCTCCTTGTGCAACGTGCGCTGTATTGTTGACCGATGCACAGTGACACCATCTGCAGCAAGATGATGCTGCAGGTCTTTGGAGGTGGTCTGTGGATAGTCCTTGACTGTTCTCACCATTCTTCTTCTCTGCCTTTCTGATATTTTTCTTGGCCTGCCACTTCTGGGCTTAACAAGAACTGTACCTGTGTTCTTCCATTTCCTTACTATGTTCCTCACAGGGGAAACTGACAGTTTAAATCTCTGAGACAACTTTTTGTACCTTCCCCTGAACAACTATGCTGAATAATCTTTGTTTTCAGATCATTTGAGAGTTGTTTTGAGGAGCCCATGATGCCACTCTTCATAGGAGATTCAAATAGGAGAACTACTTGCAAGTGGCCACCTTAAATACCTTTTCTCATGATTGGATACACCGGCCTATGAAGTTCAAAGCTCAATGAGGTTACAAAACCAATTTAGTGCTTTAGTAAGTCAGTAAAAAGTAGTTAGGAGTGTTCAAATCAAGAAATTGATAAGGGTGCCCATACTTTTGCATCGGTCAAATTTTGTTTAAATGCGGATTGCACATTTTCTGTTAGTGCAATAAACCTCATTTCAATCCAGAAATATTCCTCAGTCCATCAGTTATTAGATATATGAGACTGAAATAGCAAAAACCCAAATTGTTATAAAGAAAAAAGGTTAACATTAATAGGGGTGCCCAAACTTTTACATATGACTGTATATAACAAAACGCTCAATAAACGTCCCCAGGGGCCACTTCTGTGATTGGCACAACGAGGAAGTCTGATGGGAAGTGGGGGGTCCTGATAATGTTGTTCCCAGAATAGGGATCCCTCCCACTCCAAATACTTATTGTGTAATCCAGTGTTATACTCCAGAGCTGAATTCACAATTCTTCAGGCTTCAGAGCTGAGATCTGACAGCGCCCCCCTTGCTCAGGGTCTGTACACTGTTAGCTCTGGTGATTTGGGATATAAAAGGAGGTCTGGCATTTCTGGATGTTTTTAGTTTGCAATGAGGGGTATGTTATTAAAACAAAAGAGGGCAGCCAAGTAGTGGACAATCCCTTTAAATGAGCTCCTATAATGCAGGGACAGCTAGGATAACATGTCACATAATATAATATCACCAGAGTGAGCGCTATACAGACACTGAGCAGGCGGACACAGGGAGATGAGATATTAGGGGCGAGTCTGCTGACAGTCATGCTGACTGTTTCCTATACTAGAACTTCAATGTTACAGAAGCAGGACATGCAATCTATAAACCTTGTCAGCAATTTAGTGCCCCCTAGAGGACGTAATATGCATAACCCTGCCTTTGTCTCATAGTGGGTTATAAATGATACCAACAGCGCCACCCTTGCCCGTAGGTTATGAATGGTATTACAGTTCAACTCCATTAAAGAAAAGAAGCTGAGCCTCACTGCCACCTATAAACCGTAGACAGGTGAGGGTAGAAACAATCATGTATATTGCTCTACCCCTGTGCATATAACCTACTGGGGGGCAAACTGAAGCCCGAAATCTAAGCCTCTGGGGTCCGTGCTTTTATCCCCTTTAAATATGATACTGGTTTGTATATTATTGATCCTACAATGACGGCTGAACACTCGTGAAGACAACAGCTTTCCCTCCCGCCCTCCTCACACGTGCACGCTCAGCTTAATTCAGCATGCGTTTCTTCTTCATCCACTTATCTCCCCCATGAACAAAAGGATTAGAATTCAATTGTCTGATCCTTATCGCTCCCTCAATAGGGGGAGAGTCGGGAGGCCCCCATACATTCTAGAGGCCACTGAGTATGTGCGACCACCGCTCCTAAAGGCAGGAAACACATATGTGGTCGCACATGCTCAGTACAGCTCCATTCACACAGGGCACTTTGGGAGCCTCATCCTAAATATCCGAGCAGTCAGACCCCCCAGAAATGGTGAATTTATCATCTATCCTGTGAATATGTATTTATGGGACAACCCCTGTAAATATAATAAGTCAAACAGCAACATTTTTCTTTTTGGGTGCTCCTGTCCATCCACACCTAGTGACGTGCCATATATATATCAGAGCCGTTGTGATTACTCGCTAATCCCGCCCCCAACATTACCATACACGGCTCTGCCCCGCTCGTATTACCACATGCGACTCCGCCCCCCACACCCATTACCACACGCGGCTCCACCCCCACACCCATTACCACACGCGGCTCCACCCCCACACCCATTACCACACGCGGCTCCACCCCCACACCCATTACCACACGCGGCTCCTGCCCCCACCCATTACCACACGCGGCTCCACCCCCACACCCATTACCACACACGGCTCCACCCCCACACCCATTACCACACGTGGCTCCTGCCCCCACCCATTACCACACACGGCTCCACCCCCACACCCATTACCACACGCAGCTCCACCCCCACGCCCATTACCACACGCAGCTCCACCCCCACTCCCATTACCACACACGGCTCCACCCCCACTCCCATTACCACACGCGGCTCCACCCCCACACCCATTACCACACGCGGCTCCACCCCCACACCCATTACCACACGCAGCTCCACCCCCACACCCATTACCACACGCAGCTCCACCCCCACGCCCATTACCACACGCGGCTCCTGCCCCCACCCATTACCACACGCGGCTCCACCCCCACGCCCATTACCACACACGGCTCCACCCCCACACCCATTACCACACGCGGCTCCACCCCCACACCCATTACCACACACGGCTCCACCCCCACGCCCATTACCACACGCGGCTCCACCCCCACGCCCATTACCATGCGGCTCCGCCCCACTGCTCATTACACACACAGCTCTGCTATATCCGCACTCTAACTCTCTCCTAACCCCACACAGACTTCACCTCATCCAGCACCATGACAACCAGCACAGCAGCGTCCTGCATACACTGAGGAGCTGATCATGTAAACCCCCCCCCCCCCCCGAATCCTCCCCTCCATGTCCAGTGTAGTAACACGGTGATTAATCTGTCATAATGATTAACCCTTACACCGCCAGCCAAGAAAGCCGTCAATATTCAACTCTGCAGTGTAGTGCCACGGTGATTAAATCTTACACCCCCAGCTGTATACAGGTAGCTGTATACAGATCCGGGGTCTGTATACCCTTGGGGGGGAGAACTGTATACCCTTAGGAGGGGGGAGAGCTGTATACCCTTAGGAGGGGGAGAGCTGTATACCCTTGGGGATTGGGGAGGAGAGCTGTATACCCTTGGGGAGGAGAGCTGTATACCCTTGGGGATTGGGGAGGAGAGCTGTATATCCTTGGGAGGGGAGCAGAGCTGTATACCCTTGGGAGAGAGGGGAGCGAGCTGTATACCCTTGGGAGAGAGGGGAGCGAGCTGTATACCCCTGGGGGAGGGGAGCTGTATACCCTTGAAGGGACAGCTGTATACCTTTGGGGGGGAGGTGAGCTGTATACCCTTGGGGGGAGGAGAGCTGTATACCTTTGGAGGGGAGCTATATACCAGAGAGGTGAGCTGTATACCCTTGAGGGGGATAGCTGCATACGCAGAGCAGGGTCCTGCATACACTGAGTAGCTGATCATAATGGGCGTGACGAGCTGGCTGCAAACAGCTAGTTCTCTTCTATACATGGTGTAAATTTTCCTTTGCATTTCTCGGGATCTTATAGAAGCCCCTGAATACTCCAGTGCAATATACAATCCAAAATCTATAGGTGTCCATTCTAGATATTATGCTGCCCTATAGGGGATGAACACAATAAACTTCATCCGATCTGCACCGATTCCGCTCCTGACTCTGCACCTTCCTCCACGACGACTAAAACAAAAGGGAAATAACGAAGGTAAAACCGGGGTGACAAAACCTGATTGTGCTTATACGGCTAGAACCGCCCCCGAGGAGCGATCCAGGCTCCGCCTGTGCATAGATGTCACCATGGAAGCGTCCACACTGTGTCTGCATGCAGCTGATACTGTATCATAAATATGGCGGTGTACTGTCCACAAGGGGGTGTCACATCCCCCCGATACAATCTTTTAGTGCTGGGTGTGTCAGGGGATAGGACGATCTCTATTTTATGTTCTTTAATAACGCTGTCCGGGCATTCACCACTGCCTTAAAGGCGTCTTCACTTCCTGGAGCCACGCATTTGTCCGGGTGGAGGAGCACAGCGAGCTTCCGATAGGCTTTATTTACTTCTTCCCTACAAGAGGAACAGGTATTAATAAAGAAGATATCACGCTATAGCGCCACCTAGCAGTAATGATTAATGACGATATATACAGTATATAAATTCCTCCATTTCATAAGAAAACTAAGTACACCCCCCTTTATTTCAATTCCATGGTTTACATATTGGGATATAATTTAAAAAAATAAAAATTGGTCTTTAGATATTAAAATTAGATGAATACGACCTCAGATGAAGTAAAAGCAAGTTCCAAAAATACAGTTATTTCTATACCAAAAACTGAGCCAAAATGTGAAAGCGGTGTATGAAGATGAATGTACACGCATAGGAATTAAGATGGTAAGTGTCAGCCAGCTGTCTGATTAATTGTTCATCAATAAAAGCAGAAGTTTGGGAATTTTGCTGGTCTCATTCATCCAAGCATGAGTTATCACAGTGCCAGAGAGGAAAGACACCAGCATTGGTCTAAGAGAAGCATTTGTGGCCTCTCAATCTGGGCAAAGATATACGCAGTGTACAAAAATGAGTTTATCATTCCACAGCGAGAAAGAGGAGTGGGCACTACCATGCTCAGTAATCGTAACTAGTGATGAGCGGGCACAACCATGCTCAGTAATCGTAACTAGTGATGAGTGGGCACTACCATGCTCAGGTGCTCAGTACTGGTAACTAGTGATGAGTGGGCACTACCATGCTCGGGTGCTCAGTACTGGTAACTAGTGATGAGCGGGCACTACCATGCTCGGGTGCTCAGTACTGGTAACTAGTGATGAGCGGGCACTACCATGCTCAGGTGCTCAGTACTGGTAACTAGTGATGAGCGGGCACTACCATGCTCAGGTGCTCAGTACTGGTAACTAGTGATGAGCGGGCACTACCATGCTCGGGGTGCTCAGTACTGGTAACTAGTGATGAGCGGGCTCTACCATGCTCAGGTGCTCAGTACTGGTAACTAGTGATGAGCGGCCACTACCATGCTCAGGTGCTCAGTACTGGTAACTAGTGATGAGCGGGCACTACCATGCTCGGGTGCTCAGTACTGGTAACTAGTGATGAGCGGGCACTACCATGCTCGGGTGCTCAGTACTGGTAACTAGTGATGAGCGGGCACTACCATGCTCGGATGCTCAGTACTGGTAACTAGTGATGAGCGGGCACTACCATGCTCGGATGCTCAGTACTGGTAACTAGTGATGAGCGGGCACTACCATGCTCAGGTGCTCAGTACTCGTAACTAGTGATGAGCGGGCACTACCATGCTCGGGTGCTCAGTACTGGTAACTAGTGATGAGCGGGCACTACCATGCTCAGGTGCTCAGTACTTGCAACTAGTGATGAGTGGGCACTACCATGCTCAGGTGCTCAGTACTGGTAACTAGTGATGAGCGGGCACTACCATGCTCGGGTGCTCAGTACTGGTAACTAGTGATGAGTGGGCACTACCATGCTCGGGGTGCTCAGTACTGGTAACTAGTGATGAACGGGCACTACCATGCTCGGGTGCTCAGTACTGGTAACTAGTGATGAGCGGGCACTACCATGCTCAGGTGCTCAGTACTGGTAACTAGTGATGAGCGGGCACTACCATGCTCGGGTGCTCAGTACTGGTAACTAGTGATGAGTGGGCACTACCATGCTCGGGTGCTCAGTACTGGTATCTAGTGATGAGCGGGCACTACCATGCTCGGGTGCTCAGTACTGGTAACTAGTGATGAGCGGGCACTACCATGCTCGGGTGCTCTGTACTGGTAACTAGTGATGAGCGGGCACTACCATGCTCGGGTGCTCAGTACTGGTAACTAGTGATGAGCGGGCACTACCATGCTCGGGTGCTCGGTACTGGTAACTAGTGATGAGCGGGGCACTACCATGCTCGGGTGCTCAGTACTGGTAACTAGTGATGAGCGGGCACTACCATGCTCGGGTGCTCAGTACTGGTAACTAGTGATGAGCGGGCACTACCATGCTCGGGTGCTCAGTACTGGTAACTAGTGATGAGCGGGCACTACCATGCTCGGGTGCTCAGTACTGGTAACTAGTGATGAGCGGGCACTACCATGCTCGGGTGCTCAGTACTGGTAACTAGTGATGAGCGGGCACTACCATGCTCAGGTGCTCAGTACTGGTAACTAGTGATGAGCGGGCACTACCATGCTCGGGTGCTCAGTACTGGTAACTAGTGATGAGCGGGCACTACCATGCTCAGGTGCTCAGTACTGGTAACTAGTGATAAGCGGGCACTACCATGCTCAGGTGCTCAGTACTGGTAACTAGTGATGAGCGGGCACTACCATGCTCAGGTGCTCAGTACTGGTAACTAGTGATGAGCGGGCACTACCATGCTCAGGTGCTCAGTACTGGTAACTAGTGATAAGCGGGCACTACCATGCTCAGGTGCTCAGTACTGGTAACTAGTGATGAGCGGGCACTACCATGCTCAGGTGCTCAGTACTGGTAACTAGTGATGAGTGGGCACTACCATGCTCGGGTGCTCAGTACTGGTAACTAGTGATGAGTGGGCACTACCATGCTCGGGTGCTCAGTACTGGTAACTAGTGATGAGTGGGCACTACCATGCTCGGGTGCTCAGTACTGGTAACTAGTGATGAGTGGGCACTACCATGCTCAGGTGCTCAGTACTGGTAACTAGTGATGAGAGGGCACTACCATGCTCGGGTGCTCAGTACTGGTAACTAGTGATGAGCGGGCACTACCATGCTCGGGTGCTCAGTACTGGTAACTAGTGATGAGTGGGCACTACCATGCTCGGGTGCTCAGTACTGGTAACTAGTGATGAGCGGGCACTACCATGCTCGGGTGCTCAGTACTGGTAACTAGTGATGAGCGGGCACTATCCTCGCTCTGCACAAGGCCCGAGCACTGCCGCTTCCCCTCACAGATCTGCCAGTGCCCAACACGAGGAGGCCCCGCCCCTTCCGGTGACGTCATTACCTCAAAAATCAACTCCACTAAAGACGCTCTCCTCGCCTCGCGCCTTGTGATATCAGACCACGCCCCTAACACGTGGCAGAAGTGACGTCATACCGGAAAGGATCCCGTACATTCTAGCATCTACCATCCCAGTGGCCAGAGGGTAGCGTCTAGAATGGAGTTGATTTGCTTGAGGGAATGACGTCACCGGAAAGGGCGGGGCCTCCTCGTGCTGTGCTGTGCTGATCTGTGAGGGAGGGGAAGCTGCAGTGCTCGGGCTCCTGTGCAGAGCGGACGGATCCTGACCCTGAGGTGGGGAAGATTCAGCTTTTCCTCATTAGTTATAGAGCTGAGGTCACACTGGATTTTGGGGTAAGAAATAAAAGTGTCTCCTGTCACTACTGGGGGCTGCAGCTCGTGTATATATCACAGGGAAGGGGCTGAAGCTGCAGCACAGGGCTGTGGAGGCTTCCATAAGGAAGGGGGATATGGGGGGGGGCTACACAGGGCAGGGGGCGATGCTGCATATTGGGGGGATTACACTGGGTGATGCTGCACGTTGAGGGGGGGCTCGCAGGGGGGGAGACTGCACGTTGAGGGGGGGCTCGCAGGGGGCGAGACTGCACGTTGAGGGGGGGCTCGCAGGGGGGGGAGACTGCATGTTGAGGGGGGGCTCGCAGGGGGCGAGACTGCACGTTGAGGGGGGGCTCGCAGGGGGCGAGACTGCACGTTGAGGGGGGGCTCGCAGGGGGCGAGACTGCACGTTGAGGGGGGGCTCGCAGGGGGCGAGACTGCACGTTGAGGGGGGCTCGCAGGGGGCGAGACTGCACGTTGAGGGGGGCTCGCAGGGGGGGAGACTGCACGTTGAGGGGGGCTCGCAGGGGGGGAGACTGCACGTTGAGGGGGGGCTCGCAGGGGGGGGAGACTGCACGTTGAGGGGGGGGCTCGCAGGGGGGGAGACTGCACGTTGAGGGGGGGCTCGCAGGGGGGGAGACTGCACGTTGAGGGGGGGCTCGCAGGGGGGGAGACTGCACGTTGAGGGGGGGCTCGCGGGGGGGCGAGACTGCACGTTGAGGGGGGGCTCGCAGGGGGGGGAGACTGCACGTTGAGGGGGGGGCTCGCGGGGGGGCGAGACTGCACGTTGAGGGGGGGCTCGCGGGGGGCGAGACTGCACGTTGAGGGGGGGCTCGCGGGGGGGCGAGACTGCACGTTGAGGGGGGGCTCGCGGGGGGGCGAGACTGCACGTTGAGGGGGGGCTCGCGGGGGGGCGAGACTGCACGTTGAGGGGGGGGCTCGCGGGGGGCGAGACTGCACGTTGAGGGGGGGCTCGCGGGGGGGCGAGACTGCACGTTGAGGGGGGGGCTCGCGGGGGGCGAGACTGCACGTTGAGGGGGGGCTCGCGGGGGGCGAGACTGCACGTTGAGGGGGGGGCGAGACTGCACGTTGAGGGGGGGGGCCGAGACTACGTTGAGGGGGGGCGAGACTGCACGTTGAGGGGGGGCTCGCAGGGGGCGAGACTGCACGTTGAGGGGGGGCTCGCAGGGGGCGAGACTGCACGTTGAGGGGGGGCTCGCAGGGGGCGAGACTGCACGTTGAGGGGGGGCTCGCAGGGGGCGAGACTGCACGTTGAGGGGGGGCTCGCAGGGGGCGAGACTGCACGTTGAGGGGGGGCTCGCAGGGGGCGAGACTGCACGTTGAGGGGGGGCTCGCAGGGGGCGAGACTGCACGTTGAGGGGGGGGGCTCGCAGGGGGCGAGACTGCACGTTGAGGGGGGGGCGAGACTGCACGTTGAGGGGGGGGCTCGCAGGGGGCGAGACTGCACGTTGAGGGGGGGCTCGCAGGGGGCGAGACTGCACGTTGAGGGGGGGCTCGCAGGGGGCGAGACTGCACGTTGAGGGGGGGCTCGCAGGGGGGGAGACTGCACGTTGAGGGGGGGGCTCGCAGGGGGCGAGACTGCACGTTGAGGGGGGGGCTCGCAGGGGGCGAGACTGCACGTTGAGGGGGGGCTCGCAGGGGGCGAGACTGCACGTTGAGGGGGGGGCTCGCAGGGGGGAGACTGCACGTTGAGGGGGGGGGCTCGCAGGGGGGGGGGAGACTGCTTGAAGGATGGATGGGGGCACATCTGGGGTTTATAAATCCAGTGAATAAAGACCACAATGTGCGTCAATCAGTGACGTTTCGGTCCTTCCTTGGACCTTTATCAAACTCACACTATAAAGATCCATAAGAAAAATACAAAGTGAATATTCTCGGAAAGGTGCATGAATATTAGAGCAAACATCATACATATTACTTGTGGAAAGATCCATAGAAAAGATTTATCTATAGAACAGAAAATGGGCACAATTGGATCATGGCCACGTCCCCAGCGGCTGCAATATCCCATAATATTCACTTTGTATTTTTCTTATGTATCTTTATAGTGTGAGTTTGATAAAGGTCCAAGGAAGGAACGAAACGTCACTGATTGACACACATTGTGGTCTTTATTCACTGGATTTAAAAAATAAAAAACGTTTTTGAAAATATTTTGGATATTGAGTGCCGGATTTATTTCTTCACTTTATTCTCATTTGATGTCGGATAGTGAGAAAAACCTGCAGATGTGTCTGTATAGAGAGCAGAGGGAAAAACTTGCAGATGTGTCTGTATAGAGAGCGGAGGGAACAACCTGCAGATGTCTGTATAGAGAGGGGAGGGAAAAACCTGCAGATGTCTGTATAGAGAGCGGAGGGAAAAACCTGCAGATGTGTCTGTATAGAGATCGGAGGGAAAACCTGCAGATGTGTCTGTATAGAGAGCGGAGGGAAAAACCTGCACATTTGTCTGTATAGAGATCGGAGGGAAAAAACTGCAGATGTGTCTGTATAGAGATCGGAGGGAAAAAACTGTAGATGTGTCTGTATAGAGAGCGGAGGGAAAAACCTGCAGATGTGTCTGTATAGAGATCGGAGGGAAAAACCTGCAGATGTCTGTATAGAGAGCGGAGGGAAAAACCTGTAGATGTGTCTGTATAGAGAGCGGAGGGAAAAACCTGTAGATGTGTCTGTATAGAGAGTGGATGGAAACTTTTTGTTTTTCTTACAGACTCCTCAGCCCTGGTGTGGAGGACGTCGCTGTGGAGGTATCATACACTGCTTGTATTCTACATTATGGGGCAGTGAAAGGGGAATCTTTGGGCTCGAAGAGAAAAATTAGTTTGTAAGGGCTGTAAAGTTGTGAGATAGATTCTTATATGACCCAGTTGAATATTAATTACATTTTTATTTTTGGGGGAGAGGTACCAATTAGAACTTCCGCTATGGGGCCCCCATGATTTCTATGTACACCTCCGTTCGTCCCCTTTAGGCTATGTGTCCACGCTGCGGAAAATGCGCGGATTTTGCTGCAGATTTCTCGCGGAAAAGCCGCGGATTTCCCGAAAATCTGCAGCTCGGGCACTTCCCAGCCATTTCTATGGCATTTTGGAAATGCTGTGCCCATGCTGCGGATTTTTCTGCAGCGAATTTCGTGCGGATTTTGATCCGGAAAAATCTGCAACATGTCAATTATTGTTGCGGATTTTCATCCAGATTTTGGCTTTAAAATTGGGAGAAAAAAAAAATTCCGCACCAAATCCGCGGCAATTCCGCGGTAAATCCGCACCATTGAAAAGGTGCGGATTTTGCGGGAAAGCTGCGGATTTTGATGCAGAAAAATCTGCAGCTACATTCTCCCGTGGACACAGCCTAAAGAAAAACAATTGAATAAAACTAATTTTCCTCAAAAAGACTTTCAAAAATACAACATTGTTGACTAAAACAATTCTCAAATGACGGCAAAATAAGCATTAGGGCGTCCAAACTATGAAGACAAAACAATGAAGGAAATCCCAATGTCATAATGTACCACACTAAGTGGACCCTGCCACGTCTGCTTCTATCCCTGCTGAACTGCCTCTGGGGCCGCACGGGGGATATAGGAGGCGTAGAGGCCATGCATGGATTGGTCTCAGGGGCCACACGGCTCTGGTAGCAGAAGCGTCCTTCTAGAACCTTCCACGTGACTTTTCCTTCTGTCCCTGACTTTTACATTATTTATTTTACAGCTTTGAAATTCAGGGAAAAGATATGCAGAACGCTGCAGACACAATGGAAAAAGGAGAAATGGATGTGCGGAGTGATGAACGGAGTAGAGACCTTTCCACAGGTAAGCCTCCTCAGTGAAGCGTCACCATTAAATAACAAAGAGAACAGTCACATTCCCAGCTGCAAGGAGAAAATGAAGTTACATTCTCCCTGCTGCCGCTCGTATACAGTCACCGATGCAGTGCGGGAAACAGTAACACTTACCGCTCACAGGCTGTCAGCCAAGGAACAAGAGGGTTGATTACTGTGCACTCACTATGTAGTGAGTGGTGACTGTTTCAGCCTCTCCCACTGTGCTGGTGACTGAAAGTGAGCAGCTGCTGGGAGAATGTAACTGCATTATCTCCTTGCAGTTACTGTGTCACAATCTCTCCGCTGTCTTGTACGCAGTGAGTGACAGTTTTGCCTCCCTATGGAATCACGGCTGTGCCAAGCTATTAGTTTGTTGAGCGATAGCTCAGTTTAATCTAAAACTGGGAAGTGCTTGGTTTCTTCAGGGGTTCCCTGTTCTGAGTGATCAGTTACTTAGCTGAGTAGTCAGTCCTAAACCCAGAGTATCATGGAGGCATGGTGGCTGGAGCAGGGACACCAAAACTGGCCCTCAGACTAGGGACCTTGTGCTGTCCCTTATCCCAGAGGTAGGCTTTATGGTATCCAGGTCTGGATCGCTAGCTTAACCCAAACTCCAGTCCAAACCCTGATCTAACAAGCTCTCTCCCCCTCATCAGGAGTGGAGATGCAAACCCCACAAATAGCACAGACACAGGAAAAAAAACAAAGCTTATACTGCACACAAAGGAGAGACACGTGTAGGGGAATGGAATAAAGTATAAGGAAGGAAGTAAATGTATAATGAGGAAACTTGTACACCACTCAAACAGCAAACTACTGGTCACCAAGAATAGGATCGCCAGAAAGACCGGAATCACAGGAGCATAAGCTGAAGGTATCATCTGCAGCAACAAACAGACTCTCAAACCTTAAATAGGGAGAAGACAGATGAATAGAAATTAGCCCCCTGAGTCTCAAGGAGACACACCCCACTCCACAGCATTAACTCCTGCAGGACTGGAAAGCAGTGGAAAAGACTCAGCTGAGGTGATCAGAGTCTAACGCCGCCGCAGCACCCCGCGAATGTGGACCTGAACACCACATGACACGGGGCCTTGGTTATCAGTGTTCTGATCTATAGCTGCCAGACATTGGACCACCTCCGAGTCTGACCATCCATTTGCCTATGTCCGCTATCCTCCTGATATTCTGACCCTGGACCTGACTACGCCTTTGTCTTTCCCCTTAGTTCACGGCATGCTCTCTTTGTATCTGACCCCAGAACATTTGATAACCCTGCCTCACGGCTTGTCCATGCAGTGACTAGCGTCACACACTGTTCCAATAAACCAGATAGATATTTAAATGCTGGGTACTCAGATTACCTCTATATCTGCAGGTAAACAGTGTTTTTGTAGCTGCCAGGTTTTCTTTAACCCCTTCTCGATATGTAACATATTATTACATCCTATTACTTCTTGCGGCTCAGAAGCTGAGTCTGCATTATTGGCAGCAGATGATGTCTATTCAGTGGAGGTAAGCTTCACCCACTGCTGTTAACTTTTCAGTATTTGATAGCAGCATTCGCAGCACGCAGCCTATGGGGTACAATGTTCTACATATCCAACGCCCCCAGCAACATTTATCATTGGGTGCAGATGGGTCACCATAATAGTTGGGGGGTCTGCTAAAGACCCCTTGCCCTATGTAAGGGTACTCCTATGATCTCCACACCTAGATACATTCCTTCAGTGGTGTAGTTTCCAAAATGAGATAATTTGTGGGGGGTTTCCAGTGTTAAAGCACATCAAGGGCTTTACAAACATGACATGGCATCCTCTATTTCACCCAATTTTGTTCTCCAAAAGTCAAATGTTGCTCCTTCCCTTCAGAGTCCTGCCGTGGACTCAAGCAGTGGTTTTACACCATATATGGGCTATCGGCGTACACATGAGAAATTGCACAACAGAATTATATGGTCCATTTTCTCATCTTACCCTTGGGAAAATGAAAATTTGTGGTTAAAGCCACAATTTTGTGGGAAACATTAAAATCTTTATTTTTTCCTTCCACATTGCTTTAATTTCTGTGACGCATCTAAAGTGTACTTTGGCATTGCATTACTGCTGTAGGAATATTACAAAAAAGGGATAAATACATAGCTAGTGTGAAAAATGAGTAAAAAGAAAGGCATTACATTACTGCTGTAGAGATATTTGCAAAGAGATTTTCTTAGCTTATGCATTGGCCAATCCATGTGAGCCCGATAACCTCGACAAGGTGATCTTATTATATTGGGAACCTAATTTTAAATGCCTCTGTGTGATTAAAAATGTGCATGTCTGGGCAGATAGGTTCCTGAGAAAATAAGATGGTGGACACATCCTGGCTATAGGGCAGCGTGCTTCGTCAGGTGCTTGTCAAGATTATCGGGCTCACATGGATTAGCCAATACATAAGCTAAGAATCTCACTTTGCAAATATCTCTAAAGCAGTAATGCAATATCTCTGTCGTTTTACTAATTTTTCTCATTACCTATGTATTAATCCCTTTTTTCTAATATTTCTATAGCAGTAATGCAATGCCAAAGTATCCTTATATTATTGAGTGCCACTGGATATGCTTTTGTAGATATGTTTTATGAATGTCGTTTTGAGCACTTCGAAGGGTGCAGTTTTTAAAACGTTGTTTTGAGTATTTTCTGTCACATAGGCCTTTTAATGAATAAAGCCATGTGCGCACTAGAAAGAAGTGACATGCTCATTAATTCCGCGCGGAAAATCCGTGGGTATAAAAAAAAAAACGCAGTGTGCACACAGCATTTTTCAAAACCCATAGATTTTGTTGGGAAATGACTGCAGCAATGTTAGACACTTTTTCTGCAGCAAATCCGCAGCGTGCGCACAGTGCCTAACAAATGAATTCAGCTCACCCACTCCCACTCCTAGCCTCCTCTCCACAGCACGGACAATCGGCCGGGCAGCTGCAAACATGTGAAAAACAATCCCAACGTAGAAAGGAAGGCAGTCTAAAACGAAAATTTCCATGTGGTTTATTCATTGTGCAGAAAATTGTATAAGCTGGGCACAGACAGCCCCTAGACAGGGGAGAAAAATGGACTAGCGACGCGTTTCGACCATATTACACAGTCTTAAGGCCCTGTTACACACAACGACGTATCTAACGATATATCGCCGGGGTCATGGATTCCGTAACGCACATGCGGCATCGTTAGCGGCATCGTTGCGTGTGACACCAATGAGCGACCGTTAACGCTGGTAAAATACTCGCCAAATCGTCCATCGTTGACACGTCGTTCATTTTCAAAAAATCGTTGATTGTTGAGGACGCAGTTTGTTCGTCGTTCCCAAGGCAGCGCACACCGCTATGTGTGACACCTCGGGAACGACGAACTTCAGCTTACCTGCGGCCGCCGGCAATGAGGAAGGAAGGAGGTGGCGGGATGTTACGGCCGCTCATCTCCGCACCTCCGCTTCTATTTGGCGGCCGCTTTGTGACGCCGCATGAAACGCCCCCTTAGAGAGGAGGTGGATCGCCGGCCACAGCGATGTCACTAGGCAGGTAAGTCTGTGTGACGGCTCCTAACGATATTGTGCGCCACGGGCAGCGATTTGCCCGTGACACACAAGCGGCGGGCGGGTACACTCGCTAGCGATAGCGCTGCGTATGACGGGGCCTTTAGTCATGTAACTGACTAATATAAATGCCGAGTTTAAAAAGACCATTTCATTCACATCATAATCAACACCACATGTGACATGTCCGCTGGTGCAGGTCCTGTTAACTCTTTCTTGCCTTCATTAAATTCCACAATCTGGTTCATTATAGGGATGTATAAAATCTAGAGACACTGTCAGAAGAGCATCATCAGTAAACCGTATAAATACCAACTATACAAACTTATATTACGTATATGTTACACAGATTTATATTTTCATCATAAAAAAGATAAAACTTCATAAACCTACTGTCAATATATAAATTTATAGAAACCGCAATGCCCTCATGAATATTTCCTATATACCATACGTCTTATTAAGTAGATGTTAGTGGGACTTTATGACTTTATTTTTGCTATAGGCTTGATTCAATAGAAATAAATACAGATACCAGAGACACTATTGGGAGAACATCATCCGTAGATTATCCAAATCCAAGCTCTATGTGGTTGTACCATGTGTATATTTTAAGGATCTATTATTCCATTATGGGAAAATCTCCATATACAGTATTCACCGATCTATATACTGCATAAAAATCACAATGCTCTCATAGGATATTTCTTATATGCACAATATCCTATTGGATGGATTCTGATAGAATTATGTAGCATAATTATCACTATAAGTTTGATTAATAAGAGTTTGTAAAAATTAAAAACACTATGAAAGAAAAAAGAGAAAAAAGACTTTGTCGGTGAGCTATATAAAAATAGACTATACATGATTATATCCTATACAGTGCATTGTGAAAGGACTCGGTGCCCTTGAATTTTTCAACCTTTCCCCACATTTCAATTAATGGTGAAGAATCAACAACAAGTGGGACACAATCAGGGCTGTGGAGTCGGAGTCTGTATAAAATGCACCGACTCCTAAAATATATAATAAATTGGGGACAGTGCAATGCAGAATGTGCTGAATATTTTACTAAATAATATTTAGTATAATGCTTATATTTAAGTGAAAAATTTATTGTAGTACAATGTGAACATCAGACATTTAATTATTTTTATGATACAATAATCAAGATATTTGGATAGAACATAAAATATTTATTGGATACAACTTTAGAACACACAAAACTAATAAATTGTAAATATGTAATACAATATGTAATATATATATATATATAATACACACACACGATATATATGTAATCTACTGTATATTACATAGTGTATTATATATTTACAATTTATTAGTTTTGTGTGTTCTAAAGTTGTATCCAATAAATATATTTTATGTTCTATCCAAATATCTTGATTATTGTATCATAAAAATTATTAAATGTCTGATGTTCACATACACATGTTCAGGTACTACAATACATTTTTCACCTAACTATAAGCAATATATGTAGGAGTCGGAGTCAGTGCAAGAGAAATTGAGGAGTCGGAGTCGAAGGTTTGGCTTACCGACTCCACAGCCCTGGACACAATTGTGAAGGTGAATGATATTTATTCCTTATTTTACACTTTTATAAAAAATAATAAATTTAAAATTGTGGCGTGCAATATTATTCATGCCCTGTAAGTTAATACTTTGTAGCACCACCTTTTGCGGCGATTACAGCACAAGTCTCTTGGGGTATGTCTCTATCGGTTTTGCACATGGAGAGGCTGAAATTCTCGCCCATTCTTCGTTTGTAAACAGCTGGAGCTGAGTGAGGTTGGATGGAGGCGTTTGTGAACAGCAGTTTTCAGCTCTTTCCACAGATTCTCGATTGGGTTCAGGTCTGGACTGTGACTTGGCCATTCTAACACCTGGATACGTTTATTTGTGAACCATTCCATTGTAGATTTTGCTTTATGTTTGGGATCATTGTCTTGTTGGAAGACAAATCTCCCTCCCAGTCTCAGGTCTTTTGCAGACTCCAACAGGTTTTCTTTAGGAATGGTCCTGTATTTGGCTCCATTCATCTTCCCATCAACTTTAACCATCTTCCCTGTCCCTGCTGAAGAAAAGCAGGCCCAAACCATGATGCTTCCTCCACCATGTTTGACAGTAGGGATGGTGTGTTCAGGGTGATGAACTGTGTTGCTTTTACGCCAAACATATAGTTTGACATTGTGCCCAAAAACGTTCAATTTTGGTGTCATCTAACCAGAGCACCTTCCACATGTTTGGTGTCTCCAGGTGGCTTGTGGCACACTTTAATTGACACTTTTTAAGGATATCTTTGAGAAATGGCTTTCTCCTTGCCACTCTTCCATAAAGGCCAGATTTGTGCAGTGTACGGCTGATTGTTGTCCTATGGACAGACTCTCCCACCTCAGCTGTAGATCTCTGCAAGTCATCCAGAGGGATCATGGGCCTCTTGGCTGCATCTCTGATTAGTCTTCTCCTTCTTTGAGATGATAGTTTAGATGGACGGCCGGGTCTTGGTAGATTTGCAGTGGAATGATGCTCCTTCCATTTCAATATGATCGCTTGCACAGTGCTTCTTGGGATGTTTAAAGTTGTGGAAATCTTTTTGTAACCAAATCCGGCTTTAAACGTCTCCACAACAGTATCACGGACCTGCCTGTTGTGTTCCTTGGTCTTCATGATGCTCTCTGCGCTTTACACAGAACCCTGAGACTATCACAGAGCAGGAGCATTTATACGGAGACTTGATTACACACAGGGGCTTATATTTATCATCATCAGTCATTTAGGACAACATTGGATCATTCACAGATCCTCAATCACCTTCTGGAGTGAGTTTGCTGCACTGAAAGTAAAGGGGATGAATAATATTGCACGCCCCAATTTTCAGTTTTATTTTTTTACAAAAGTTTAAAATAAGCAATAAATTTCGTCCATCTTCACAATTGTGTCCCACTTGTTGTTGATTCTTCACCATAAAATGTAAATTTTTATCTTTGAAGCCTGAAATGTGGGAAAAGGTTGAATAATTCAAGGGGGCTAAATACTTTCGCAAGGCACTGTAACTGGCGTGTGAACAATGTCGATTTATTCTCCACAAGTGTCCGAAAGTGCAAGGCTATGTGCCCATGCTGCAGAAAATTTGCGGAATTTGCCGCAATTTTTTTTGCGGAAACTCTGCAGATTTTTCAAAAATCTGCAGTACAGCGAGTCCCCATCCATTTCTATGGCATTTTGGAACTGCTGTGCCCATGCTGCATTTTTTTCCACAGCGGAAATAATGCGGATTTCCCTGCAGAAAAATCTGCAGCGTGTCAATTATTCTTGCGGATTTTTCCGCAGGGTTCAATACTTACCTGCCTTGATAGCAGACACCGGAGTCACTTCCTCCAGTGTAGTGGAGCAGGAAGCAGGAGGTGGGCGGGGCCTGCACGAGCTCCGATCATGTGACAGCCAGAGCTAGGGCAGGCCCGCCCACCTTCTCCTGCAATGTGCAGACAGACACAGCCGGAGAGTGTAGTGCTGCGTGATGGAGGTAAGTATGAACTCACCGATCACTCCAGCACTTGTTCTGCATTGAGGATGCAGTGCCCAAGCCATGGTACTGTATCCTCAATGCAGAATGACCGCAGCATATCCGCACGACATTCCGCAGCACATCCGCAGCATGAAAACAGACAGTTGTGCTGCGGATTTCTGGGAGCTCCTGCGGATATATCCGCAGGACACTTTCTCCGTGGGCATATAGCCCAAGGCTCTTATCTGGCACTACTGGCTACCCTGTGCCCCTCTCTCCCTCTACTTTCGTAAGGCACTGTACATGCTGTAAAGGTTTATCATACTATCTGCAAAAAAGCCTTGTACACACACTATCAAACCACATGCCACATAAGAGCCGCAGTACTTTCATGAATATTTCTTATATACAACATGTCTTATCAAATGAATGTTTCTGAGACTTTATAATATGATTTCCAAACACTCTCCTATCCTATCTATATTTAAAAAAAAAAAAAAAAAGACCATCATTTAACTACCTTTTTATAATATAAGTCTTAATATTTGAATAAACTAGACAATTTATAAGGGATATAACAATGGGAATAAATAAAGTCACGTATGCGAGATCGCTGTGTCAATGTGCACAAGCCCAGGAAAGAGCGTGAGAGAGCGGGAAAAAAAAAGGAATCGTGTACATTGACCCAAAATATTCACTATACATTATCTCTGAGTTGAGGTGGCAAACAACATGTCAAAATTAATAAATTCACCTATACTGCAAAATCAAGTCCCTGCGGATATTTCAACCTCCAGCCTGTCTGGAGCCCAATGCAAACATCCAATAAGACTCTCTTCCCAAAAGCAATTTCCTATAGTTTCCTCCTCTGGTGGGTCTTCTGACTTTCTCAATAGCATTGAACTTAAAGCATTTATTTTCTCCCCTATGTACCTCCATAAAGTGACGAGAAACTGCAGAAATGCCCACTTTGGGTGCACCTGTGGCATCCGCGAGATGTCTTCTAATTCTCTTTTTTTTTTTAACGCCCCTACAGTGCAACCCACATATTGTTTAGAACAATCCGTGCAAGTAATGAGGTAGACCACACCAGAGGAGCTGCAATTAAGAAACCGCTCAATCAGATACGTTTTCCCATCAACTCCGGAGGCAAAATTCTTGCATTTATTCACAAATGTGCAACACAAGCATATGTTGTGTCCACATTTGTAGAATCCATGAATACTGAGCCAGGTCTCTGATGGCACATCTGCTGAAATTTCAGATAGACTGGGGGAAACCCATATTGCTTATTGTTGGGGCTCTTTTGGGGATGAAATCAATCTTATTATTTTCCAAAACCGTTTTAACCACTGTGTCAGTATACAACATCGGCACAAAAATTTTGATCACCGCAACAATTTCATAATAGTCCTGGCTATAATTTGTTATAAAATTAATTCCTCCCAAATCATTACCATTTAGTTTCTGTTTGATTTTTATCTAGAATTAGAGAATTTCTTTCTAGTTTTTTCACCTCCTCTAATCCAGTTTTTAACAGTGATCCAATCCATTCATTCAAAGACCCAATACTGCCCACTATGGGCCTAAATTTAGGGGAACCCCCCCCCCCCCCCCTTCCTTATGGATCTTTGGTAGGGAATGAAAGATGGGGACAATTGGATTTTCTATGTACAGAAAATCAAAACTTTTTAGTGTAATCACCCCATACTTAGACCATCCCTCAATAATTGAAAGAGATCTCTTTGAAATTTCAAAGTGGGGTCCCCCTCCAAAATGTTGTTGAATCATCAAGTAGTTCCAATTTGCATTTTTATTATTATTATTATCATATATTATTATAGCGCCATTAATTCCATGGCGCTTTACAAGTAGAAAGGGTATACATAAAAACTAGTACAACAATCATCAACAGTACAAAACACACTGGTACAGGAGGAGAGAGGACCCTGTCCGCGAGGCCTCACAGTCTACAGGGAATGGGTGAGGGTACAATAGGTGAGGACAGAGCTGGTTGCGCAGTAGTGTACTGGACTGAGGGTTATTGTAGGTTGTAGGCTTGTCGGATGAGGTGGGTCTTCAGGTTCCTCTTTAAGCTTTCCACTGTAGGAGAGAGTCTGCTATGCTGGGGTAGAGCGTTCCTGAGTATGGGGAAGGCACAGGAGAAATCTTGTATGCGATTGTGGGAAGAGGAGATGAGAGAGGAGTAGAGAAGGAGATCTTGTGAGGATCTGAGGTTGCGTGCAGGTACCGGGAGACTAGGTCACATATGTAAGGAGGAGACAGGTTGTGGATGGCTTTGTATGTCATGGTTAATGTTCTGAACTGGAGTCTTTGGGCAATGGGAAGCCAGTGAAGGGATTGGCAGAGTGGTGAGGCTGGGGAATAGCGAGGGGAGAGGTAAATCAAGCGGGCCACAGAGTTTAGGTTAGATTGGAGGGGTGCAAGAGTGTTGGAAGGGAGGCCAGAGAGCAGGAGGTTGCAGTAGTCGAGGCGGGAGATGATGAGGGCATGTATTAATGTTTTTCTGGATTCTTGATTAAGGAAGGCACGGATCCGGGAGATATTTTTGAGTTGTAGTCGACATGAGGTGAAGAGGGCTTGGATGTGTGGCTTGAAGGATAGAGTAGAGTCAAGGGTTACTCCAAGTCAACGAGCTTGTGAGACTGGGGAGAGTGAGCACCATTTGAGGTATAGTTCAGTATCCAAAATTATAATGGCTCCTCTCATGTCTGCTTTTGTTTTTCCTCAATTCATTTAAGGCATTGAATCTCCCTGACTATAGTTTTTTTTAAATTTTTTTTAGTCCAAGTTATAGGGATAATTATGCTACATAATTCTATCAGAATCCATCCAATAGGATATTGTGCATATAAGAAATATCATACGAGAGCATTGTGATTTTTATGCACTATATAGATCGGTGAATACTGTATATGGAGTTTTTCCCATAATGGAATACTAGATCCTTAAAATATACACATGGTACAACCACATAGAGCTTGGATTTGGATAATCTACGGATGATGTTCTCCCAATAGTGTCTCTGGTATCTGTATTTATTTCTATTGAATCAAGCCTATAGCAAAAATAGTCATAAAGTCCTACTAACATCTATTTAATAAGACATATGGTATATAGGAAATATTCATGAGGGCATTGCGGTTTCTATAAATTTTATATATTGACAGTAGGTTTATAAAGTTTTATCTTTATGATGAAAAAATAAATCTGTGTAACATATACGTAATATAAGTTTGTATAGTTGGTATCTATACGGTTTACTGATAATGCTCTTCTGACAGTGTCTCTAGTTTTTATAGATTCCTATAATGAACCAGATCGTGGAATTTAATGAAGGCAAGAAAGAGTTAACAACAAGACCTGCACCAGCGGACATTTCATTTCACATGTGGTGTTGAGTATAATGTGAATGAAATGGTTGTGGAGACACGGGGGTCAGTGGGTGCTCTCTTGTGGAGACACGGGGGTCAGTGGGTGCTCTCTTGTGGAGACACGGGGGTCAGTGGGTGCTCTCGTCCGCTGGCCCGGCCGCCTTTAGAAAGACAGCGTGGCCCAGGGCTCATCCCAACTGAACGCCCGACCTCCTTAGCCGTGGACGGAACACTACTCAGACAACACAGGATGAGGGAATCACAATGTTAAGACTTTATTGGATCCCCAAACAATTAACGGCATATGACACATAACCAGAAAAAACACAGAATGTAACCAGCAAGTTTCTCGCCCTTCCGCTGCTCACCAGGGATTAGAATGTCCGTGCCTCAGAGCTTCCAGGGCTACTTACTCCAAACCAGCAGCACCCCGCTTTCGACGGGCACCACCAAATGGAATATCGCCGGATTTAGGAAGTTGGCTGAGGACCGCAAAGCCTGTAAGCAGGTGACTGGATTCCTTCCTGAGGTAGTCCTTGGTATCTCAGCCGCATCCTTGCATTCGATGCTGAAGTCCATGTAGTATAATAATCCAGGTTCGGTTATGGCTTGCCAATCGGATCCGAAGATCCTAGATTGGTATCATGTAGCAAGAGTCTGCCCGGGCAATGGACAGTCCTCCATCTTATACCCCTGAGCTCTCCATTCAGACCATTGGGGACTTCACGATTGGTGGATAAGACTGGGCTCTTATTGGCTAGATTTCAAGCTGTATATAAAATATCCCTAGCAGTAATGGTCTCTGGCAGAGACGAGGGAGAGACAGCTAAGTTACATTGCATCTAGCAATACACGTAATTTAATGGGAGGTTCGCAGACTTGATTTGTCTGGGTATCTGACCTTCACTGACCGATGCAATTACATGAAACAACAAGAACTTTAACACTAGACTCCTAAGAGTTTTGTAGAAACAATGAGGAGTTTATCCTCCGTTTATAAACAAACTATCATCATGTCTGGCTGAATTTTAAGAAACTTAACCCATGCTAGGCACTGACAGTCCATGTCGTCACAATGGTCTTTTTAAACTTGGCATTTATATTATTCAGTTACATGACTAAGACCATGTAATAAGGTCAAAATGTGTCGCTAGTCTATTTTTCTCCCCTGTCTAGGGGCTGTCTGTACCCACCTTATACAATTTTTGTGCACATGGAAATTTTCATTGAAGAATGCCTTCCTTTCTGCGCTGGATTTTTTATCATAGGCCTTTTAAAGTACAACTTTGCTACACACTTTGGAATTTTGTATGGATTTATGTGTTTCTATGTGTATGTTTGAGGTTATATTATTAAAAACTAATAACTTCAATTTTATTTATGGCAGATGATGGTACCAGGAGTTCAACACAGAATGCTAAGGGAAGTGAAAGTCACAAAGGAGAGAAGCCATATTCATGTTCAGAATGTGGGAAATGTTTTGCTCAGAAATCACATCTTATTATACATGAGAGAATTCACACAGGAGTGATGCCATATTCATGTTCAGAATGTGGGAAATGTTTTGCTCACAAATCAAATCTCATTACACATGAGAGAATTCACACAGGAGTGATGCCATATTCATGTTCAGAATGTGGGAAATGCTTTCCTCAGAAATCAAGTCTTATTACACATGAGAGAATTCACACAGGAATTAAGTCATATTCATGTTCAGAATGTGAGAAATGTTTTGCTCAGAAATCACATCTTATTATACATGAGAGAATTCACACAGGAGTGATGCCATATTCATGTTCAGAATGTGGGAAATGTTTTGCTCACAAATCAAATCTCATTACACATGAGAGAATTCACACAGGAGTGATGCCATATTCATGTTCAGAATGTGGGAAATGCTTTCCTCAGAAATCAAGTCTTATTACACATGAGAGAATTCACACAGGAATTAAGCCATATTCATGTTCAGAATGTGAGAAATGTTTTGCTCATAAATCAAATCTTATTACACATGAGAGAATTCACACAGGAGTGAAACTTTATTCATGCACAGAATGTGAGACATGTTTTGCTACCAAATCGGATCTCATAAAACATGAAAGAATTCACACAGGAGAGAAGCCATATTCATGTTCAAAATGTGGGAAATGTTGTGCTCAGAAATCAGATCTTGTTAAACATGAGAGAATTCACACAGGAGAGAAGCCATATTCATGTGCAGAATGTGGAAAATGTTTTGCTAAAAAATCACATCTTATTACACATGAGAGAATTCACACAGGAGAGAAGTCATATTCATGTTTAGAATGTGGGAAATGTTTTGCTCAGAAATCATATCTTATTACACATGAGAGAATTCACACAGGAGTGAAGCCTTAGTAGATGAATGGAATGTCCGTGTTGGTAAATATAAATAGATTTTTACTATCTGTTAATAAAGAGTTCATTTTATTTGCTGGGTCATTACGGTTGTGTACTTTATGATAAATCATTTGCAAACTATTCATTTTTTTAAGCACTTTTTTTTCTATTTTTGATGGTGGAGAAAACTTTTTTTAAAAAAAAATTTTTTTTATAGCTAAGTTGTACTCTTTATTCATCCATTTGTGTATTGGTTGAATGAGAGCAAAATCTTGTTAAATCTAATTTTTAACTGACTGCCGGGTGGGAGCAACGCAGCCTGTAACGTTTTTTGAGTAGCGCGATCCGTAGGATTTTGCTGCGCATGCGCTCTCTGGCTCCCTGCCCCCGTATCCAGGATAAACATCGCGTAACCAAGCAATGCGCTTTGGTTAGTTACCCGATATTTACAGTGGTTACGGGTGCAGGGAGCCAGCGCTAAGCGGTGTATGCTGGCAACCAAGATAAATATCGGGTAACCAAGCAAAAATTGCTTTGCTTTTAGTTACCCGATATTTACCCTGGATACAGTGTGCAAGGAGGCCGACACTTCACAACTCGCCTCCGCCCCCTCCCGCACTCCGCTTGTGTACACACACACACACACACACACACTCACTTGTCCCCAGCCCTGCAGTCCCCGCGGCACTGAAGCCTTCAGCTCCACGGCCCCGCTCGGCTCTGCCCCCTCGCGCTCCACCCCCTCCCGCACTCCGCATGTACACACGCATGTAGACACACACACACTCACCTGTCCCCAGCCATGCAGACCACGGCACTGACGTCCTCACCTCCACCCCCAGCACACAACTGAGTCCGACAATGAAATTATTTTCTTTGTCATCCGTGGTACAAAGCATCAGTCACATGCGTCAAGCAACGCATGTGACTGATGCAAAAACAACGGAAATGTGAACTTAGCCTTAGATAAGGACATGTATAGTTTCAGTTTCTTTGTTAAAAGTGAAGTTTAGGAATGTGAAACTAAAAAGTTTGTATAGTCTTATATAAATGAGTGATGATTATATAATACTTTTTCTTGTTGGAGGGCTACGTCTGATACTTTGTCTCAAAGCTACGTCTCCTTAACATACATACATGATCTCTATAATTTAATTAGGAACACACACACACACTCTATGTTCCATGCTGAATGGCGACAACAAAACCTGGTGCCTGAACAGTGACACACTATTCCTGAGAATCTCTGATCCAACCACCTTGTCTTCCTCAGAAAGGCAACTCAAGCTGTATCAAAAGCTTATTCTTACAATATTCGAATTTGATCCTCTGCCGATTTTGCAAATTTTCCCACCTGCAAAGAATTGCGATGGCTGTAATTTTTATTGTAGGTAACGTCAACTGTGACAGAATAAACATAAATACAGAAAATTACTTTGCATGATTTTTAAATAATGAATTTACATTTTATTACGTGAAATAAGTATTTGATACAATGGAAATACAGAACTTAGCATTTGGCACAGAAACCTTTGTTTGTAGTTACAGAGGTCAGACGTTTCTTACAGTTCTTGACCCAGTTTGCACCCACTGCAGCAGGGATTTTGGTTCACTCCTCCATACAGATCTTCTCCAGATATTTCAGGTTTCTGGGCTGTCACTGAGTCTCAGTTCCTTCCAAAGATTTTCTATTTGGAAATGCTTTATATGAAGCCGCTCCTTAGTTGCCCTGTCTGTGTGTTTCGGGTCATTGTCATGCTGGAAAACCCAGCCACAACCCATCTTCAATGCTCTAATACCAAAAAGTTCTATTTTGCTCTCCTGACCACATGACCTTCTCTGGATCATCCAGATGGTCACTGGCAAGATTCAAATGAGCCTGGACGTGCTGGCATAAGCAGGGGGACCTTGCGTGCCCTGCAGAATTTTAATTCATGACAGCATAGTGTGTCACGGCAATATTTGAGAATGTGGTCCCATCTCTGTTCAGGTCATTGACAGGTCCTCCCGTGTAATTCTGGGCTGATTCTTGACCTTTCTCAGAATTATACTTACCCCCTCCTTACATGGAGCCCCAGACAAAGTAAGATTGACAGTCATCTTCTGTTTCTTCCATTTTCCAATAACTGCGACAACAGTTGCTGCCTTTTCACCAAGCTGTTTGCCTATTGTCCTATAGCCTATCCCAGCCTTGTGAAGGTGTATAATTTTTTTCCTCTGGTGTGCTTAGATAGCTCTTTGGTCTTGGACATAGAAGCGTGAATCCTCCCGGTACTGCCAGCGCTGCCGCTGTTTCCACCTCCTGTCCAGCGACATGTCCGCTCCTGTGCGGCGCCATGTCCAGACGGGAGGTTGAAGCAGCTGCGAAATCAAAAGTGAACAGTAGAAAAAAAATGTCATACTCACCTGTCTTCAGACTCCCGGGACATGTCCGCTCCCAGCTCCTCTTCCCGGTACCGCCACCCCTGCTCTGGCTGTGTGCAGCCTCCCGGGACACGTCTGATAGCTGCAGGACCTGTTGCTGATCATCTGATGCGGTCACCTGACGGAATCAGCTGACAGTTTAGTCCAGCGATGAGGCTGGCTTTTTACCGCCCGGCCGGCTTAAACTATCAGCTGATGCTGTAGGGAGACTTCATAAGCTGATTACCGCCGGGTCCTGCAGCGATCGGACGGGAGTCTGCACAGATGTGTGTAGTTTTTTTGGTTTTTTTTTCTCCTTTCTGCCACTGATGCAATAGCTGATTGTATAAAAGCCGTTTATACAATCAGCTGATGTATGATGTGATTCACATCCTTGAACCTGACACATCATTTGATCGCTTTGCCTTCCAGCAAACCGATCAGATGATATTGGATCTGGATTGGACTGCGTGAGACCCTTGACCCAGGATTACTGCGGAGGGTAGGAGGGGGGTTCTTTATTTCAATAAAGATGGAGTCACTAATTGTGATGTGTTTTATTTCTAATAAAAATATTTTTCTGTGTTTTTTTTTTTTTTATCTTTACTAGAAATTCATGGTGGTCATGTCGATTATTGGCGGGACACCATGAATTTCGGGCTTAGGGCCAGCTGATAATACACAGCTAGCCCTAACCCCATTATTACCCAGCGAGTCACCCGTCACCAGGGCAGGAAGAGTTGGATACAGCGCCAGAAGATGGCGCTTCTATGAAAGCGCCATTTTTTGGGGCGGCTGCGGACTGCAATTCGCAGCGGGGGTCCCAGAAAAAATGGGCACCCTGCGGTGCAGTTTCCAATCCCCAGCTGCCTACTTGTACCTAGCTGGACACACAAATTTGGCGAAGCCCACGTCTTTTTTTTTTTTTTTTTTTTTTGGGCAAAAAAACTGTATACAGTCCGGGATGGAGGATGCTGAGCCTTGTAATTCTGCAGCTGTCTGTTCTCCTGCCTACACTAGTGGAAAATGAGGAATATATTGAAGAAGGAAATGACAGCCTTTTTTTGTTTTGTTTTTATTCTTCACCAATCTTTATTGGCATTGTTCCCTGAAAAAAAAAACAACGCAGTGTGCGAACGTACCCTAAAGCTCCAATTCTTTCCTACTGCAGGAGGATGAGGGACAACACGTAAAGGTATAACTCTATATTCTTTAACTTTTTTGAATAACTATATGCCGGAAAAGGTGCTATATGAATCCTTTCCAAAAACCACCCCTGTGTTCTACCTTTCTTTACCAACGTTATTGAGCAAAAACAGTGTTCACAAGTCATATGCAGCTTGGGATATCTCCCTAAGCATCAGACGTCCTATATAGCTGTTATCAATAGTACACATGGAAGACATTAAATTTTCAAGCGCCTCTAGACAAATCAACAATGCATCATTACCATTTTCTTCCGAAAACGGTATTTACTTGAGCTAAGGATAATCTTGAACTATCTTCCGTTGGGCAAAAATGTGAATTAATCCTTGTACCTTCTATTTGCTGTGTATAGGCCAAAGCCCAACCTACAGTATCTGTTAATGCTGGTACTGAAAACAAAAATTCAAACTCAGTCTCAATACCTGCATACTGATTGCCAATATCAAAGAAAAGTGATATACCGCCTATACAGTCCCTCCACTGACTCCAATTCCATGAGTCACTAAGGCTAGGTTCATATTTTCCGTTGTTTTGCATCAGTCACATGCGTTGCTTGACGCATGTGACTGATGCGTTGTACAACGGATGACAAGTATTGGATGAGAAAGCGGATTCCGTCCGGCGGCCGGCTATTGTGAACGATCAGTTGATTTCCCGGCGGCCGACTAATGAGAGCGATCAGCTGATCTCTCGGCGGCTGGCTATTGTGAACGATTAGCTGATCTCCCGGACGCCGGCTAATGAGAGCGATCAGATCTCCCGGCGGCTGGCTAATGAGAGCGATCAGCTGATCTCCCGGCGGCGGGCTTATGAGAGCGATCAGCTGATATTCCGGCGACCGGCTTATGAGAGCGATCAGCTGATCACCCAGCAGACTGCTTATGAGAGCGATCAGCTGATCACCCGGCGGCCGGCTTATGAGAGCGATCAGCTGATCTCCCGGAGGCCGGCTAATGAGAACGATCAGCTGATCTCCCTGCGGCCGGCTAATCATTAGCCAGTTGCCGGGAGATCAGCTGATTGCTCTCATAAACCAGCTGCCGACTAATGAGAGCGATCGTTCCCAATAGCCGGTGGCCGGGCGATCAGCTGATCGTTCGGCCGCCGATGAGCATGCACAGTGAAAACATACGGATTGCGCTGCTCAAAAAACGTTACAGGCTGCGTTCCTGCCGCCCGACGGTCAGTCGTTCCACGACTGATCAGTCGGGCGGAGGATGCAGCGCAGCATCATCAGTCACAATCTGCCGCTCATATAAGCATATGGGAACAATGGAATCCGCCAAACGGATTCCGTTGTTTACAAGACCCGCGGATTGTGACTGATACAAATTGACGGAAATGGGAACCTAGCCTAAAGGGTACTTTACATGCTGCGACATCGCTAGCGATCTTGTTAGCGATGTGAAATTCTAGATCGCAAGTGCGATCTTTTGAGATCGCACATAGGTCATTTTACGTATGTGCGATCTCAAAAGATCGCACTTGCGATCTAGAATTTCACATCGCTAACGAGATCGCTAGCGATGTCGCAGCATGTAAAGTAGCCTTAAGTGAGTCAACTTCTGCTCCGCAGCTATGCTCGAAGCTGCAGCTCACAGCCGAGTCAGGTACACTACTCACTCCCCCTTTTTCTTTGTTTTCCTGTTATATCACAATTTAACAGGGGAAGAAAAAAAAATGACGTTATAAAATGACTTATGGGCTGAAGAGCAGAATTATACCAAGCAGATAGATCTTCAGTTAATGGGTTAGTATAGTTAAATAGATAAGGTAGAAAACAGAAGTAAAAAAAACTTATAGCAATTATACTTTACAGGATGATAATGTGTGCACAATTGAGACAAAACGAACAAACAATAAACATAAAACAACATCAGGCAATGTGCGCACGTTGCGTTCTGTGCAGTGCGGAAACGAACGCACCCTCTGGTAGACTGGACACTGCGTTTGTAAAAAAAAAAAAAAAAATTGCATCCACAACGCATGTATTTTGGATGCATTTTCCAGGCATTTTGGATGCATTTTTGACAGTGCGTTCCACCGGCAATTCAGATTTGCTACATACCCGCTGACAGCAGACACAGACAGAGGCGGGCGATGAAAATGAACTCTGATGAACTTCACCCGACTTCATTGTCATACCGCCGCGCGGCTCTGTGTGGCGTCCTAATTAGCGGTCACCCGTGAAGGACTCACCGGTGACCGCTAATCCCCTGAGTGACTGAAGTGAGCAGTGCGATTAACGCTGCCGTCACTCAGGTTACCCGCAGCTAGCTGGAGTCCTCCACCCAAGACCGCAACTTACCTGTGACGTCATCTCACTTCACTCGCTTCAATCACTCGGGCGACTTGCTGTCACAGTTGGAGGATCCAGCGGTGGCCGTGGGTTACCTGAGTGACGTCATTGCTGATCACGCGGCTTACTTCAGTTGCTGCGTGGAGCTGACAGCGATCTGGTCTGTGACCGCTCTTGTCAGCTTCATGTAGCAGAGCTGAGAGCATCGTGGGATGTCGTGTGGATTACACCGGATCTGGATCGGTATTTGGGGGTTAATAAAGTGGTGAAAGAGGGTGTTTTGTTTTTTTTTTTCTTCCAAATAAAGGATGTTTTGGATGTGTATGTTTATTTTCTTTAACTTACAGGTTAATCATGGAAGGTATCTCGGTGAGACGCCTGCCGTGATTAACCTAGGACTTAGTGGCAGCTATGGGCTGCTGCCATTAGCTCCTTATTACCCCGATTGCCACCGCACCAGGGCAATTCAGGATGAGTCTGGTAGAGTCCCGGGACTGTCGCATCGAATGGATGCGGCAATTCTGGGCAGCTGTTGGCTGATATTGTTAGGCTGGGGGGCTCACCATAACGTGGGGCTCCCCATCCTGAGAATACCAGCCTCCAGCCGTGTGGCTTTATCTTGTCTGGTATCAAAATTTGGGCTGGATCGCACATCGTTTTTTTTAATTATTTTACTGCACGATATAGACCCCACATTCCCCCCCACCGACAACTGTGATTGGTTGCAGTGAGACAGCTGTCACTCAGTGTGGGGGTGTGTCTGACTGCAACCAATCATAGGCCAGGGAAGGAGTCTTGCGAGGATAATTTGCATATTCCCAGTGCCTTCTGGGATAAGTGAAGAGTCACCGCGAGCTCAAGGAGAACCGGGTTTTGGCCGTTACAGCCGGAAGGAAGACTTCTGAAAGCCAGGGAAGGAGTCTTGCGAGGATAATTTGCATATTCCCAGTGCCTTCTGGGATAAGTGAAGAGTCACCGCGAGCTCAAGGAGAACCGGGTTTTGGCCGTTACAGCCGGAAGGAGTCTTGCGAGGATAATTTGCATATTCCCAGTGCCTTCTGGGATAAGTGAAGAGTCACCGCGAGCTCAAGGAGAACCGGGTTTTGGCCGTTACAGCCGGAAGGAAGACTTCTGAAAGCCAGGGAAGGAGTCTTGCGAGGATAATTTGCATATTCCCAGTGCCTTCTGGGATAAGTGAAGAGTCACCGCGAGCTCAAGGAGAACCGGGTTTTGGCCGTTACAGCCGGAAGGAAGACTTCTGAAAGCCAGGGAAGGAGTCTTGCGAGGATAATTTGCATATTCCCAGTGCCTTCTGGGATAAGTGAAGAGTCACCGCGAGCTCAAGGAGAACCGGGTTTTGGCCGTTACAGCCGGAAGGAAGACTTCTGAAAGCCAGGGAAGGAGTCTTGCGAGGATAATTTGCATATTCCCAGTGCCTTCTGGGATAAGTGAAGAGTCACCGCGAGCTCAAGGAGAACCGGATTTTGGCCGTTACAGCCGGAAGGAAGACTTCTGAAAGCCAGGGAAGGAGTCTTGCGAGGATAATTTGCATATTCCCAGTGCCTTCTGGGATAAGTGAAGAGTCACCGCGAGCTCAAGGAGAACCGGGTTTTGGCCGTTACAGCCGGAAGGAAGACTTCTGAAAGCCGCGCGCCGCTAGGAATTTTAGCCTATCTGCTTCATTGTGAGCGTGAGTGAGCAAAGTGTGAGCAAAAGTAAGTGTGAGTAGAATTGTTTGTATTTAGTTGTTTAATTACTTAACATTTGTTTAGTGCTATCCCCATTAGAAAATGTGCTCCACTATTGCTAATGCGATCCAGTGTACATCTTGTCTCATGTATGCAGTCCTTGAAAAGCCGTTCGAGGGTGCATACTGTTGTTCGAGATGTGCGCAAGTTGCACGTTTGGAAGCCCAGATACTGGATCTAAATGAGCAGCTGGAAACTCTGAGATGCATTAGCAATATGGAAAGGAGTGTGCTGCTCACTGAGCAGCAGCTTGCTGGGTCAGATGTGGGGGAGGATCGTAGTAGGGAGCGGCAGGACGGTGAGGTAGGTAGCTGGGTGACAGTTAGAAAGGGGGGTAAAGGGAAAAGTGCTAGGAAGGCTAGTCCTGAACTGACACACCCCAATAGGTTTGCAAACTTGGCAGATGAGGGGGATGTCATTACAGGGGTAGCATTGCTGCAGCAAGGCATGACCTCTGAACGCCAGAGGAGTGTCTGCTCCAGTAAGGGGGGGAATAGGAGTGCAGGGCAGGCAAGACAGGTACTGGTAGTGGGGGACTCAATTATTAGGGGGACAGATAGGGCAATCTGTCACAAAGACAGGGATCGCCGAACAGTGTGTTGTCTTCCTGGCGCTTGAGTTTGGCACATCGCTGATCGGGTTGACAGATTACTGGGAGGGGCTGGGGAGGACCCAGCGGTCATTGTACACATTGGCACAAATGACAAAGTTAGAGGTAGGTGGAAGGTCCTTAAAGATGATTTCAGGGAATTAGGTTGTAAGCTTAAAGCATGGACCTCAAAGGTGGTATTTTCGGAAATACTACCTGTGCCACGAGCCACACCAGAGAGGCAAAGAGAGATCAGGGAGGTAAACAGGTGGCTCAGGAATTGGTGTAGGAAAGAGGGTTTTGGGTTCCTGGAGAATTGGGCCGACTTTTCAGTTGGCTACAGATTCTATGCTAGGGATGGGCTGCATCTTAATGGGGAGGGTGCAGCTCTGCTGGGGCAGAAAATGGCTAGAAGGTTGGAGGAGTGTTTAAACTAGGAATGGGGGGCGAGGGTATTCACTTTATAGAAGGGGAATGTAGTGCAGATAGTGACCAGGGCACAAGTAATGAAATTGGGGGTGGTACGGGGGGAAGGGTTAGGACAGTTAATACAGTAAGCAGGAATACAGGTACAGAGTCATACGTAACGTGCATGTACACTAATGCCCGAAGCCTCACAAATAAGGTGGAGGAATTAGAATTAATATTGTTGGAAGAAAATTATGATATAGTGGGGATATCAGAGACATGGCTGGATGAGAGCTATGACTGGGCTGTTAATTTACAGGGTTATAGCCTATTCAGGAATGACCGTACAAATAAGCAAGGGGGAGGTGTGTGTCTATATGTAAAATCATCCTTAAAACCCATCCTGCGTGACAACATATGTGAGGGTACTGAGAATGTAGAGTCCCTATGGGTGGAGATAAGGGGGGGAGAATGAATAATAAAATACTGATAGGGGTGTGTTATAAGACGCCGAATATTATGGAAGAGGTAGAGAATCTCCTCATAAAGCAAATTGATAAAGCAGCGAGTCACGGAGAGGTAATTATTATGGGGGACTTTAACTATCCTGATATAAATTGGGGAACAGAAACTTGCAGTTCCAGCAAAGGAAATAGATTTTTGATAACAATGAAAGATAATTACCTTTCACAAATGGTACAGGACCCCACAAGAGGGGGAGCACTACTAGACCTTGTACTAACCAATAGGCCAGACCGCATATCAAATATACAAGTTGGGGGTTACTTGGGGAATAGTGATCACAAAATAATACGTTTTCATGTATTCTTTAGTAAGATGTCTAGTAGAGGGGCTACAAGGACACTAAACTTCAGGAAAGCAAATTTTAAACGGTTGAGAGATGATCTTAGTGCAATAAACTGGGATGATGTACTAAGGAATAAAAGTACACAAAGCAAATGGGAGACTTTTATGAGCATCCTGAATAGGGCTTGTGCAGAAAATATACCCTATGGGAACAAACATGCTAGAAATAGGAGGAAACCCCTATGGCTAAATAGAGCTGTAAGGGAAGCAATAAAAGAAAAACAGAAAGCCTTAAAAGAATTAAAGAGGGTAGGTAGTGATGAGGCATTATATAATTATAGAAAATTAAATAAAATATGTAAAAAGCAAATTAAGTTAGCTAAGTTTGAGACAGAGAGACTCATTGCGAGAGAAAGTAAAAATAATCCTACAATATTCTTTAACTACATAAACAGTAAAAAACTGAAAAGCGATAGTGTTGGCCCCCTTAAAAATAGTCTTGGTGAAATGGTGGAAGGGGATGAGGGTAAAGCCAACCTGCTGAATGACTTTTTTTCTACGGTTTTTATACAAGAAAATGCCATGGCAGATGACATGACCAGTGGTACCATAAATTCACCCTTGAATATTACCTGCTTAACCCAGCAGGAAGTACGCCGCCGCCTCGAAATCACTAAGGTTGACAAATCTCCGGGCCCGGATGGCATACACCCCAGAGTACTACAGGAATTGAGTTCTGTGATAGATAGACCATTATTTTTAATCTTCTCAGATTCCTTAATAACAGGGTCGGTACCGCAGGACTGGCGCATAGCAAATGTGGTGCCAATATTCAAAAAGGGGACAAAAACTGAGCCGGGAAATTATAGGCCGGTAAGTTTAACCTCTACGGTTGGTAAAATCCTTGAGGGTTTCTTGAGAGATGCTATACTGGAGTATCTCAAGAAAAATAACCTTATGACAGAGTATCAACATGGGTTTATGAGGGATCCATCCTGTCAAACTAATTTGATCAGCTTCTATGAAGAGGTAAGTTCAAGCCTGGACCAGGGAAATGCAGTGGATGTTGTGTATATGGACTTTTCAAAAGCTTTTGATACAGTGCCACACAAAAGGTTGGTACATAAAATGAGAATAATGGGGATAGGGGAAAATATGTGTAACTGGGTTAAAAACTGGCTCAGTGATAGGAAACAAAGGGTGGTTATTAATGGTACGTACTCGGACTGGGTCTCAGTTCATAGTGGGGTACCACAGGGGTCAGTATTGGGCCCGCTTCTTTTCAACATATTTATAAATGACCTTGTTGGGGGCATGCGGAGTAGAATTTCAATATTTGCAGATGATACTAAACTCTGCAGGGTAATCAATACAGAGGAGGATAATTTTATATTACAGGGAGATTTATGTAAATTGGAGGATTGGGCTGAGAAGTGGCAATTGAAGTTTAATGTAGATAAATGTAAGGTCATGCACTTGGGTAGAGGAAATAACATTTATGATTATGTACTTAATTGTAGAACACTGGGTAAAACAGACACAGAAAAAGACTTGGGTGTATGGGTGGATGGTAAACTTCACTTTAGTGGACAGTGTCAGGCAGCTGCTGCCAGGGCTAATAAAATAATGGGATGTATTAAAAGAGGTAGAAGTGTTCATGAAAAAAATATAGTTCTACCTCTGTACAAGTCACTAGTGCGACCGCACTTATATACTGTGTACAATTCTGGTCACCGATATATAAGAAGGACATAGCTGAACTGGAGAGGGTGCAGAGAAGAGCCACCAAGATTATTAGAGGAATGGGTGGGCTGCAATACCAAGACAGGAAAAACGAAGGCTTAGGGGGGATCTAATCACAATGTATAAATATATGAGGGGACAGTACAGAGACCTTTCCAAAGATCTTTTTACACCTAGGCCTGCGACTGGAACACGGGGGCATCCGCTACGTCTTGAGGAAAGAAGGTTTAATCATAATCACAGACGAGGGTTCTTTACTGTACGAGCAGTGAGACTATGGAACTCTCTGCCGCATGATGTTGTAATGAGTGATTCACTACTAACATTTAAGCAGAGCCTGGATGCCTTTCTTGAAAAATGTAATATTATCAGTTATGTATATTAAATTTTATGACAGGGTATTGATCCAGGGAACTAGTCTGATTGCCGGATGTGGACGAAGGAAGGAAATTTTTTCCCCATTGGAACTTGTTTGCCACATTGGGGTTTTTTTTTTTTTTTGCCTTCCTCTGGATCAACATGTTAGGCTACGGGTTGAACTAGATGGACTTAGAGTCTCCCTTCAACCTTAAAAACTATGATACTATGATACTATGATAGGCGCTGGTGGGTGGGGAAAGCAGAGAATACGAGATGGAATAATGAGTGGCCGGCGTTTTCAAAAGAGGAAAATCCGCCGGAGCTTTGTGACAACTGTGCAGCGCAGCGCTGGTGATCGGGAATCGGTGAGTATGAGAGAGACAGACAGAGCGACCAACTGACAAAGAAAGACCCTACATCGGCACAGAGAGACTGAAAACACCTGCGTTTTGTTTGTCAAAAAAACATGCGGAACGCAATAAAAATGCAGTCCAAGTGCATTTTGGTTGCGTTTTGACCCACATCATTGATTTCAATGGGTTGAGAACGCAGCTACAACGCATAAAAAGTGCCATGCTGCTTTTTTTTCCGCAACGATTCTTGGCATCCAAAACAACGCAGCGTGTGCATTTAATTTTTGTCGCTCATAGACTTTGCTGGGGAAGCTGAACGCATGCAATTTGTCACTGAAACGCTGCAGTTCAAAACGCAGCGTTAACGTGGGAAAAAACGCAACGTGCGCACATAGCCTAAAAGCTACCTGAGATTGCTAGTTTCCTGTTTATCTCCCCCCAGGACCGACTCGTTCCTTCTATCCCCTCTTTGAAGAGAAGACACTTTGAGATCAAAGGCTCAACTTACCCAGGTATGATGCTAGTACGTTCAATTCAAAGCGAGGGAGAATGCAGGGTTCAGTCTCGGACGGAGGCAAAGAGGAAAGTCCTCGAATTCCGGTTATGGGGCTCGCTAAGGGCCTCCAAATGTTAGAGCCGTGGACTCTATTCCTCTCAGGTAGCAGTGTAGGATTGGACTGGCAGCCGTATCAATCTTCAGAAATCCCTTTCCTACCGCAGAGATTCTGTAGTTGACCACTCTTACTACAGAGACTCCATAATGTGACTGCTCTTACTACAGAGACTCCATAATGTGACTGCTCTTACTACAGAGACTCCATAGTGTGACCGCTCTTACTACAGAGACTCCATAGTGTGACCGCTCTTACTACAGAGACTCCATAGTGTGACCGCTCTTACTGCAGAGACTCCATACTGTGCCCGCTCTTACTGCAGAGACTCCATAGTGTGCCCGCTCTTACTGCAGAGACTCCATAGTGTGACCGCTCTTACTGCAGAGACTCCATAGTGTGACCGCTCTTACTGCAGAGACTCCATTCTGTGACTGCTCATACTGCAGAGACTCCATAGTGTGACCGCTCTTACTACAGAGACTCCATAGCGTGACTGCTCTTACTACAGAGACTCCATAGTGTGACCGCTCTTACTACAGAGACTCCATAGTGTGACCGCTCTTACTACAGAGACTCCATAGTGTGACCGCTCTTACTGCAGAGACTCCATACTGTGCCCGCTCTTACTGCAGAGACTCCATAGTGTGCCCGCTCTTACTGCAGAGACTCCATAGTGTGACCGCTCTTACTGCAGAGACTCCATAGTGTGACCGCTCTTACTGCAGAGACTCCATTCTGTGACTGCTCATACTGCAGAGACTCCATAGTGTGACCGCTCTTACTACAGAGACTCTATAGTGTGACCGCTCTTACTGCAGAGACTCTATAGTGTGACCGCTTACTACAGAGACTCCATAGTGTGACCGCTCTTACTACAGAGACTCCATAGTGTGACCGCTGTTACTGCAGAGATTCCATGTTGTGACTGCTCTTACTGCAGAGACTCCATAGTGTGACCGCTTTTACTGCAGTGACTCCATAGTGTGACCGCTGTTACTGCAGAGATTCCATGTTGTGACTGCTCTTACTGCAGAGACTCCATAGTGTGACCGCTCTTACTGCAGTGACTCCATAGTGTGACTGCTCTTACTGCAGAGATTCCATGTTGTGACTGCTCTTACTGCAGAGACCCCACAGTGTGACCGCTCTTACTGCAGAGACTCCATAGTGTGACCGCTGTTACTGCAGAGATTCCATGTTGTGACTGCTCTTACTGCAGAGACTCCATAGTGTGACCGCTCCTACTGCAGAGACTCCATAGTGTGACCGCTCCTACTGCAGAGACTCCATAGTGTGCCCGCTCTTACTACAGAGACTCCATAGTGTGACCGCTGTTACTGCAGAGATTCCATGTTGTGACTGCTCTTACTGCAGAGACTCCATAGTGTGACTGCTCTTACTGCAGAGACTCCATAGTGTGACTGCTCTTACTGCAGAGACTCCACAGTGTGACCGCTCTTACTGCAGAGACTCCATAGTGTGACTGCTCTTACTGCAGAGACTCCATAGTGTGCCCGCTCTTACTGCAGAGACTCCATAGTGTGCCCGCTCTTACTGCAGAGACTCTACAGTGTGACTGCTCTTACTGCAGAGACTCCACAGTGTGACTGCTCTTACTGTAGAGACTCCACAGTGTGACCCACCAAGGTGATGATATACTCCAGGTTGTAATATCCATTTACCTTGTTCTTTTGGCAGGAACTCAGAACACAATGTTTATGTCGCCCCTTTGTCTGTTACTTCTGAGAGTCACAACAATGGCCGCTGACGTCTCAGAACGGTCAATTCAACCCCGACACAAAGGTGATGGGGGGGCTGAAATCTTGGGACACGTACACTGTGCACGCTGCAGACAATCTATGAACATCAGAGCCCCCCAACATCTGCATATTGAGCAGTGCCCATGGTGATGCGGTGCAGCAGGACGTGGCGGCAGCACAAGGGTCGGCAGAAGGTTATGAAAGACATAAGACGTGTAAAATGTAAAACCTGAATATTTTATGGAAGGTAAAAACACAACACGAGATATACACATGTAATAATACAAAGCCGATATCAGCACTCAGGGGTTAATAAGAAGTAATGCTGCCCCCCCGAACCAAACACTCCACGATCTGTGATACTGAGCTCACGTTGCCATTACCTTTTTTAACCCATTAATTTGATGAAAAAATCTCCTTTTGCTGTGTGGAAACCATCAACAAGTAGGTAGCTCCTGACAGATCATTTTACTGTTGGCCTCCCAATGCTAGAATGGGGGGACCACCCCCACCCAATGCTAGAATGGGGGGACCACCCCCACCCGATGCTAGAATGGGGGGACCACCCCCACCCGATGCTAGAATGGGGGGACCACCCCCACCCGATGCTAGAATGGGGGGACCCCCCCACCCGATGCTAGAATGGGGGGACCCCCCCACCCGATGCTAGAATGGGGGGACCCCCTACCCGATGCTAGAATGGGGGGACCCCCCCACCCGATGCTAGAATGGGGGGGACCCCCACACCCGATGCTAGAATGGGGGGACCCCCCCACCCAATGCTAGAATGGGGGGACCACCCCCACCCAATGCTAGAATGGGGGGACCCCCCCACACAATGCTAGAATGGGGGGGACCCCCCCACCGGCCTTTGCTGGGAGGATTTTAATTGACATTTCAAGCAAGTCAGATAAAACATTATTTAACAAAATGAGCTGCAGGGTCCATTCATCCAAGCCACAAGCAGAGTAAAGAGGAAGCATATATCCTGCTTGCTGATGGTTTCCACATAAGAAGATATGGGGAAAAAGGGCAAAAGTTCATTATATTTCATGAGGACGTGTGAGGTGTAAGTGCAGAGGGGTAAATATCACAATATAGTATCCAATACATTATACAGTCATATGAAAAAGTTTGGGCACCCCTAATAATGTTAACCTTTTTTTCTTTAACAATTTGGGTTTTTGCTATTTCAGTTTCATATATCTAATAACTGATGGACTCCGTAATATTTCTGGATTGAAATGAGGTTTATTGTAACAGAAAATGTGCAATCCGCATTTAAACTAAATTTGACAGGTGCATAAGTATGGGCACCTCAACATAAAAGTGACATTAATATATTGTAGATCCTCCTTTTGCAATAATCACAGCCTCTAGTCGCTTCCTGTAGCTGTTAATGAGATCCTGGAGGAAGGTAGATTTGACCATTCCTGTTTACAAAACAATTCCAGTTCAGTTAAGTTTGATGGTCGCCGAGCATGGACCGCACGCTTCACATCATCCCACAGATTTTCAATGATATTCAGGTCTGGGGACTGGGATGGCCATTCCAGAACATTGTAATTGTTCCTCTGCATGAATGCCTGAGTAGATTTGGAGCGGTGTTTTGGATCATTGTCTTGCTGAAATATCCATCCCCTGCGTAACTTCAACTTCGTCACTGATTCTGGCACATTATTGTCAAGAATCTGCTGATACTGAGCCGGCATTGGCCACCCAGCCCCAAAGCATGATGGAACCTCCACCAAATTTTACTGTGGGTAGCAAGTGCTTTTCTTGGAAGGCCGTGTTTTTTGCCTCCATGCATAACGCCTTTTTGTATGACCAAACAACTCAATCTTTGTTTCATCAGTCCACAGGACCTTCTTCCAAAATGTAACTGGCTTGTCCAAATGTGCTTTTGCAAACCTCAGGCGACTCTGTTTGTGGCGTGCTTGCAGAAACGGCTTCTTTCGCATCACTCCCCCATACAGCTTCTCCTTGTGCAACGTGCGCTGTATTGTTGACTGATGCACATTGACACCATCTGCAGCAAGATGATGCTGCAGGTCTTTGGAGGTGGTCTGTGGATTGTCCTTGACTGTTCTCACCATTCTTCTCTGCCTTTCTGATATTTTTCTTGGCCTGCCACTTCTGGGCTTAACAAGAACTGTACCTGTGTTCTTCCATTTCCTTACTATGTTCCTCACAGTGGAAACTGACAGTTTAAATCTCTGAGACAACTTTTTGTACCTTCCCCTGAACAACTATGTTGAATAATCTTTGTTTTCAGATCATTTGAGAGTTGTTTTGAGGAGCCCATGATGCCTCTCTTCATAGGAGGTTCAAATAGGAGAACAACTTGCAAGTGGCCACCTTAAATACCTTTTCTCATGATTGGATACACCGGCCTATGAAGTTCAAAGCTCAATGAGGTTAGAAAACCAATTTAGTGCTTTAGTAAGTCAGTAAAAAGTAGTTAGGAGTGTTCAAATCAAGAAATTGATAAGGGTGCCCATACTTTTGCACCGGTCAAATTTTGTTTAAATGCGGATTGCACATTTTCTGTTAGTACAATAAACCTCATTTCAATCCAGAAATATTACTGAGTCCATCAGTTATTAGATATAGGAAACTGAAATAGCAAAAACCCAAATTGTTATAAAGAAAAAAGGTTAACATTAATAGGGGCGCCCAAACTTTTACATATGACTGTATATAACAAAACGCTCAATAAACGTCCCCAGGGGCCACTTCTGTGATTGGCACAACGAGGAAGTCTGATGTGAAGTGGGGGGTCCTGATAATGTTGTTCCCAGAATAGGGATCCCTCCCACTCCAAATACTTATTGTGTAATCCAGTGTTATACTCCAGAGCTGAATTCACAATTCTTCAGGCTTCAGAGCTGAGATCTGACAGCGCCCCCCTTGCTCAGGGTCTGTACAGTGTTAGCTCTGGTGATTTGTGATATAAAAGGAGGTCTGGCATTTCTGGATGTTTTTATTTTGCAATGGGGGGTATGTTATTAAAACAAAAGAGGGCAGCCAAGTAGTGGACAATCCCTTTAAATGAGCTTCTATAATGTGGGGACAGCTAGGATAACATGTCACATAATATAATATCACCAGAGTGAGCGCTATACAGACACTGAGCAGGCGGACACAGGGAGATGAGATATTAGGGGCGAGTCTGCTGACAGTCATGCTGACTGTTTCCTATACTAGAACTTCAATGTTACAGAAGCAGGACATGCAATCTATAAACCTTGTCACCAATTTAGTGCCCCCTAGAGGACGTAATATGCATAACCCTGCCTTTGTCTCATAGTGGGTTATAAATGGTACCAACAGCGCCACCCTTGCCCGTAGGTTATGAATGGTATTACAGTTCAACTCCATTAAAGAATAGAAGCTGAGCCTCACTGCCACCTATAAACCGTAGACAGGTGAGGGTAGAAACAATCATGTATATTGCTCTACCCCTGTGCATGTAACCTACTGGGGGGCAAACTGAAGCCCGAAAACTAAGCCTCTGGGGTCCGTGCTTTTATCCCCTTTAAATATACTGTTTTGCGTATTATTGATCCCACAGTGACGGCTGAACACTCGTGAAGCCAACAGCTTTCCCTCCCGCGCTCCTCACACGTGCACACTCAGCTCAATTGAGCATGCGTTTCTTCTTCATCCACTTATCTCCCCCAAGAACAAAAGGATTAGGCATGTTGCAATTCAATTGCCTGATCCTTATCGCTCCCTCAATAGGGGGTGAGTCGGGAGGCCCCCATACATTATAGAGGCCACTGAGTATGTGCGACCACCGCTCCTAAAGGCAGGAAACACATATGTGGTCGCACATGCTCAGTACAGCTCCATTCACACAGGGCACTTTGGGAGCCTCATCCTAAATATCCGAGCAGTCAGACCCCCCAGAGATGGTGATTTTATCATCTATCCTGTGGATATCTATTATTTATGGGACAACCCCTTTAAATATAATAAGTCAAACAGCAACATTTTTCTTTTTGGGTGCTCCTGTCCATCCACACCTATTGACGTGCCATATATATATCAGAGCCGTTGTGATTACTCGCTAATCCCACCCCCAACATTACCACACACGGCTCTGCCCCGCTCCCAATACCACATGTGACTCCGCCCCCACACCCATTACCACACGCGGCTCCACCCCCACGCCCATTACCACACACGGCTCCACCCCCACAACCATTACCACACGCGGCTCCACCCCCACGCCCATTACCACACGCGGCTCCTGCCCCCACCCATTACCACACGCGGCTCCACCCCCACAACCATTACCACACGCGGCTCCACCCCCACAACCATTACCACACGCGGCTCCACCCCCACAACCATTACCACACACGGCTCCACCCCCACGCCCATTACCACACGCGGCTCCACCCCCACGCCCATTACCACACGCGGCTCCACCCCCACAACCATTACCACACACGGCTCCACCCCCACACCCATTACCACACGCGGCTCCACCCCCACGCCCATTACCACACGCGGCTCCTGCCCCCACCCATTACCACACACGGCTCCACCCCCACGCCCATTACCACACGCGGCTCCGCCCCCACTGCTCATTACACACACAGCTCTGCTATATCCGCACTCTAACTCTCTCCTAACCCCACACAGACTTCACCTCATCCAGCACCATGACAACCAGCACAGCAGCGTCCTGCATACACTGAGGAGCTGATCATGTGAACCCCCCCCCCCGAATCCTCCCCTCCATGTCCAGTGTAGTAACACGGTGATTAATCTGTCATAATGATTAACCCTTACACCGCCAGCCAAGAAAGCCGTCAATATTCAACTCTGCAGTGTAGTGCCACGGTGATTAAATCTTTCACCCCCAGCTGTATACAGGTAGCTGTATACAGATCCGGGGGCTGTATACCCTTGGGGGGGAGATCTGTATACCCTTAGGAGGGGGGAGAGCTGTATACCCTTAGGAGGGGGAGAGCTGTATACCCTTGGGGATTGGGGAGGAGAGCTGTATACCCTTGGGGATTGGGGAGGAGAGCTGTATACCCTTGGGGATTTGGGAGCAGAGCTGTATACCCTTGGGAGAGAGGGGAGCGAGCTGTATACCCTTGGGAGAGAGGGGAGTGAGCTGTATACTCTTGGGAGAGAGGGGAGCGAGCTGTATACCCCTGGGGGAGGGGAGCTGTATACCCTTGAAGGGACAGCTGTATACCTTTTGGGGGGGGGGGGGGGTGAGCTGTATACCCTTGGGGGGAGGTGAGCTGTATACCTTTGGAGGGGAGCTACAGTTAGGTCCAGAAATATTTGGACAGTGACACAAGTTTTGTTATTTTAGCTGTTTACAAAAACATGTTCAGAAATACAATTCTATATATAATATGGGCTGAAAGTGCACACTGCCAGCTGCAATATGAGAGTTTTCACATCCAAATCGGAGAAAGGGTTTAGGAAATCATAGCTCTGTAATGCATAGCCTCCTCTTTTTCAAGGGACCAAAAGTAATTGGACAAGGGACTCTAAGGGCTGCAATTAACTCTGAAGGCGTCTCCCTCGTTAACCTGTAATCTATGAAGTATTTAAAAGGTCTGGGGTTGATTACAGGTGTGTGGTTTTGCATTTGGAAGCTGTTGCTGTGACCAGACAACATGCGGTCTAAGGAACTCTCAATTGAGGTGAAGCAGAACATCCTGAGGCTGAAAAAAAAGAAAAAATCCATCAGAGAGATAGCAGACATGCTTGGAGTAGCAAAATCAACAGTCGGGTACATTCTGAGAAAAAAGGAATTGACTGGTGAGCTTGGGAACTCAAAAAGGCCTGGGCGTCCACGGATGACAACAGTGGTGGATGATCGCCGCATACTTTCTTTGGTGAAGAAGAACCCGTTCACAACATCAACTGAAGTCCAGAACACTCTCAGTGAAGTAGGTGTATCTGTCTCTAAGTCAACAGTAAAGAGAAGACTCCATGAAAGTAAATACAAAGGGTTCACATCTAGATGCAAACCATTCATCAATTCCAAAAATAGACAGGCCAGAGTTAAATTTGCTGAAAAACACCTCATGAAGCCAGCTCAGTTCTGGAAAAGTATTCTATGGACAGATGAGACAAAGATCAACCTGTACCAGAATGATGGGAAGAAAAAAGTTTGGAGAAGAAAGGGAACGGCACATGATCCAAGGCATACCACATCCTCTGTAAAACATGGTGGAGGCAACGTGATGGCATGGGCATGCATGGCTTTCAATGGCACTGGGTCACTTGTGTTTATTGATGACATAACAGCAGACAAGAGTAGCCGGATGAATTCTGAAGTGTACCGGGATATACTTTCAGCCCAGATTCAGCCAAATGCCGCAAAGTTGATCGGACGGCGCTTCATAGTACAGATGGACAATGACCCCAAGCATACAGCCAAAGCTACCCAGAAGTTCATGAGTGCAAAAAAGTGGAACATTCTGCAATGGCCAAGTCAATCACCAGATCTTAACCCAATTGAGCATGCATTTCACTTGCTCAAATCCAGACTTAAGACGGAAAGACCCACAAACAAGCAAGACCTGAAGGCTGCGGCTGTAAAGGCCTGGCAAAGCATTAAGAAGGAGGAAACCCAGCGTTTGGTGATGTCCATGGGTTCCAGACTTAAGGCAGTGATTGCCTCCAAAGGATTTGCAACAAAATATTGAAATTAAAAATATTTTGTTTGGGTTTGGTTTATTTGTCCAATTACTTTTGACCTCCTAAAATGTGGAGTGTTTGTAAAGAAATGTGACAATTCCTACAATTTCTATCAGATATTTTTGTTCAAACCTTCAAATTAAACGTTACAATCTGCACTTGAATTCTGTTGTAGAGGTTTCATTTCAAATCCAATGTGGTGGCATGCAGAGCCCAACTCGCCAAAATTGTGTCACTGGCCAAAGATTTCTGGACCTAACTGTATATACCAGAGAGGTGAGCTGTATACCCTTGAGGGGGATAGCTGTATACCCACAGCAGGGTCCTGCATACACTGAGTAGCTGATCATAATGGGCGTGACGAGCTGGCTGCAAACAGCTAGTTCTCTTTTACACACGGTGTAAATTTTCCTTTGCATTTCTCAGGATCTTATAGAAGCCCCTGAATACCCCAGTGCAATATACAATCCAAAATCTATAGGTGTCCATTCTAGATATTATGCTGCCCTATAGGGGATGAACACAATAAACTTCATCCGATCTGCACCGATTCCGCTCCTGACTCTGCACCTTCCTCCACGACGACTAAAACAAAAGGGAAATAACGAAGGTAAAACCGGGGCGACGAAACCTGATTGTGCTTATACGGCTAGAACCACCCCCGAGGAGCGATCCAGGCTCCGCCTGTGCATAGCTGTCACCATGGAAGCGTTCACACTGTGTCTGCATGCAGCCGATACTGTATCATAAATATGGCGGTGTACTGTCCACAAGGGGGTGTCACATCCCCCCGATACAATCTTTTAGTGCTGGGTGTGTCAGGGGATAGGACGATCTCTATTTTATGTTCTTTAATAACGCTGTCCGGGCATTCACCACTGCCTTAAAGGCATCTTCACTTCCTGGAGCCACGCATTTGTCCGGGTGGAGGAGCACAGCGAGCTTCCGATAGGCTTTATTTACTTCTTCCCTACAAGAGGAACAGTTATTAATAAAGAAGATATTACGCTATAGCGCCACCTAGCAGTGACTTTTAATGGAGATATGGAGGAATTTATATACTGTATATTTTCATAAGAAAACTAAGTACACCCTCTTTCTTTCAATTCCATGGTTTACATATTGGGATATAATTTAAAAAAATAAAAATTGGTCTTTAGATATTAAAATTAGATGAATACGACCTCAGATGAAGTAAAAGCAGGTTCCAAAAATACAGTTATTTATATACCAAAAACTGAGCCAAAATGTGAAAGCAGTGTATGAAGATTACAGTACACGCATAGGAATTAAGATGGTAAGTGTCAGCCAGCTGTCTGATTAATTGTTCATCAATAAAAGCAGAAGTTTAGGAATTTTGCTGGTCTCAATCATCCAGGCATGAGTTATCACAGTGCCAAGGAGGAAAGACACCAGCAATGGTCTAAGAGAAGCATTTGTGGCCTCCCAATCTGGGCGAAGATATACGCAGTGTACAAAAATAAGGAGTTTATCATTCCACAGCGAGAAAGAGGAGTGGGCACTACCATGCTCAGTAATCGTAACTAGTGATGAGCGGGCACTACCATGCTCAGGTGCTCAGTACTGGTAACTAGTGATGAGCGGGCACTACCATGCTCAGGTGCTCAGTACTGGTAACTAGTGATGAGCAGGCTCTACCATGCTCGGGTGCTCAGTACTGGTAACTAGTGATGAGCGGGCACTACCATGCTCGGGTGTTCAGTACTGGTAACTAGTGATGAGCGGGCACTACCATGCTCGGGTGCTCAGTACTGGTAACTAGTGATGAGCGGGCACTACCATGCTCGGGTGCTCAGTACTGGTAACTAGTGATGAGCGGGCACTACCATGCTCGGGTGCTCAGTACTGGTAACTAGTGATGAGCGGGCACTACCATGCTCGGGTGCTCTGTACTGGTAACTAGTGATGAGCGGGCACTACCATGCTCGGGTGCTCAGTACTGGTAACTAGTGAGGAGCGGGCACTACCATGCTCGGGTGCTCAGTACTGGTAACTAGTGATGAGCGGGCACTACCATGCTCGGGTGCTCAGTACTGGTAACTAGTGATGAGCGGGCACTACCATGCTCGGGTGCTCAGTACTGGTAACTAGTGATGAGCGAGCACTACCATGCTCAGGTGCTCAGTACTGGTAACTAGTGATGAGCGGGCACTACCATGCTCGGGTGCTCAGTACTGGTAACTAGTGATGAGCGGAGCACTACCATGCTCGGGTGCTCAGTACTGGTAACTAGTGATGAGCGGGCACTACCATGCTCGGGTGCTCAGTACTGGTAACTAGTGATGAGCGGGCACTACCATGCTCGGGTGCTCAGTACTGGTAACTAGTGATGAGCGGGCACTACCATGCTCGGGTGCTCAGTACTGGTAACTAGTGATGAGCGGGCACTACCATGCTCGGGTGCTCAGTACTGGTAACTAG